>NC_090056.1:20578441-20676548 GCF_038355195.1 Osmerus mordax | reverse complement strand
TGTTTAGCAGACCATTTTATCCAAATGGACTTACAGTACATGGGGTAATTCGAACCTGGGACCTTGATCTGCATGCAAGTGCTCTTACCACTGAGCTTCACCTGTGGTCACAGTAACTGGGGGGGGGGGGGTCATACGACGTCACAGTAACTGGGGGGGGGGGTCATACGACGTCACAGTAACTGGGGGGGGGGTCATACGACGTCACAGTAACTGGGGGGGGGGGTCATACGACGTCACAGTAACTGGGGGGGGGGGGGTCATACGACGTCACAGTAACTGGGGGGGGGTCATACGACGTCACAGTAACTGGGGGGGGGGTCATACGACGTCACAGTAACTGGGGTGGGGGTCATACGACGTCACAGTAACTGGGGGGGGGGGTCATACGACGTCACAGTAACTGGGGTGGGGGTCATACGACGTCACAGTAACTGGGGGGGGGGTCATACGACGTCACAGTAACTGGGGGGGGGGGTCATACAACGTCACAGTAACTGGGGGGGGGGGTCATACGACGTCACAGTAACTGGGGGGGGGTCATACGACGTCACAGTAACTGGGGGGGGGGGTCATACGACGTCACAGTAACTGGGGGGGGTCATACGACGTCACAGTAACTGGGGGGGGGGTCATACGACGTCACAGTAACTGGGGGGGGGTCATACGACGTCACAGTAACTGGGGGGGGGGTCATACGACGTCACAGTAACTGGGGGGGGGGGGTCATACGACATCACAGTAACTGGGGGGGGGGTCATACGACGTCACAGTAACCGGTTTGTGATGACGTGACAGGCTAACGTCCAGCTGCTCTGCAGGTTCCCATCACGTTCGTGGACCGAGTCTACGGAGAGTCCAAACTGGGCGGGAATGAGATTGTGTCCTTCCTGAAGGGGCTGCTCACGCTGTTTGCTACGACGTGATGAAGACCACGATGACGTGATGAAGAGCGATGAAGACCAGGAGCTGTGGCGTCGGGCTGTTTAACTCCTCCTTACAGCGGACGTGGTGTTTTCACAGTCCGGGTTAATGTCCGTGTTACACCACGGTGAGATTAGTTAAGCTGTCTGCAAACGCAGAATGTTGATCTGAGGATCTGCTTTCATGTTCGTTCCCTGAGCAGGTAGATCTGTGATTATTGTAAAAAATAAAGTACACACGTTTCGTAAAGTTCTGAATTGTCGTCTTTTTTTCTTTTTTTTAATGTCACCCTTATTATCTAATGTTATCTAAAACTTAGTTATAATCTTGTGTCCTGTGTTTCAACATGAGGTCCAGAAAGGAACATTATTCCCTCTCATTTAGAGAGTAAAAGAAAGGCAATATCGTTTACAGTACAACAAATTATTCTTTGATTACGCTTAGGATAGTCTACAAGAACATAGCTGATCGATACAGCACGCACCAAGACTGATGGTTGGGGTACGTTTAATTATTGATAGAGAGGTCACAAGGTCAACCTAGGTGAAGCTTCTCTCTGTGGTCCCTTGGGGGGGGGGGGGGGGGGGGGGTGAAGAAAGATAGAGAGCTGTACATCAGAGAAACATACAGACTCGCACAATCACTCATCCATTCAGTTGTAGTTTGGATCAAATCCCTCTTCCCCCCCTCCCACACACACGTGCACTCCTGTCAGCCTAGTACCAGTGACTCAGTAACAAGGGGGGGGGGGGGGAGCTTTACAGGCGCGTGGCTGCCCCAGCCTGCTTCTCAGGGAAGTAGTCCCGGTGAGTTTGGTACAATGGAACGCGAGCACAACACAGCGCCACCTTCCGTCGTCCTCTCCACCAGAGAACACTCCGAGTGCAGAGGCAGCTGGGGGAGTAGTGAGGCTCTGTATACATCCACCCTCTGCAGGGGAGGGCGCCAGATGTAGTCACGCAACGCATGCGCTCTCAGCCAACCCCAGGTCCACCGGAGGGCGCCTGCTGTTGGTTGAATCTTGTCATTACGCCTTCGCGTTGTTTACCCCGGGGTCTCGGAAGAGAAACAACCAGTCCTCGGGCTTCCACTACCCGACTACTAACAGGTAAAGATCGCTGGTGAATCTTTCGTTAATTAACTTAATTGATTTCTACACTAATTAAGCCTGGAATCAATGGTTCTTACAATGAGGTTCTTATGCTAATCAAATACATATGTCACTTCCGCCCTTTCAATTGCGCCATTTTGGATAGGGCAGTTTCTAGGCTAGGGGTGTATTGTCTAGGATCAGTGAATAGAGATGGAAATGTGTTAGCCTTCAGTAAACAGTCATAGCGAGAGTTATCGCGATTTTGAATGAAGGGACACTAGTAGTATTTTTGCTCACGGGACCCAGTTCCACCATTAGCGTACTGAGTCTCGGGGTTTATCAAGCTAAATGAGGTTCAGCGGAGTTTCCTCCGCAGAAGCCGAACAGAGGCACACGGATACCCCGTGTCGGCGAGAGAGAAGAGTCGCGATCCTAGTCCGGTGTGTCCGCTCGGAAAGTACACGGCACGGCGGATAGTCCCGGTCCGGGCATTTGGAGGGATAGACGAGAGGGGAGTGTCTCTCTGTCTATTGATCTGAACAGATATAATTTACTCCAACGCAAGGCTCGGTTCCAAAACCAGGTAAAACTCATCATACCAAGCTTTTAGAAACTAGCTAGCTTGCTAACGCGCTAGCCAGCTCGGCTTCGAAACGTTGTGTACTCTAGCTAGCCAGCTCGGAGGAAAAGCAGCGACAACTCTCCAGCTAACCCTGTCATGTCGCTACCTTTCCCGGGCAGGCTCGCCAACAGTTATTGATATTTAATCACCATGAATATAATTGCTTGTTGGAGATAATCCCAAAGAATCTTTCGACCAGCTATCCAGGTATCTAAGTTGTCATTTGAGTATCGTGTCATTTATAGTTCCCAAAACTTGGTTCAGTCATGATGTGTTGACCGGAATCGACACCGCTAGTCTGGGCTCGTGCAGGGCTACTTGCTAGCTGGTTAACTAGCATGCTAGGCGGCTGGAGCGGTGTTTCGCGTGCCTCTCTTTGTGATTCCCAAGCAGCTGCTAGCTAGCTAACAGTCTGGCTGCTTACCACTGATCTGGAAACGTTCATATTAGCTAGCTAGATACTGATCAAAGCCCCGTGGTGTACGATACTGTTTAAAGCCCTTTGACATGTTTTGCCAGAGTCCTTTTGGGTTGACAGAATGTAGCACCGTGGCGCGTCCATAGTGGTATTTACTCAACAACAGTATTTATTTGTTTGTTAAACATTGACGAGTGAGACGGCTAGTAGTGGTAAGTGGTGATGCGAACGCTGTCTGGTGGTTTACCCCTTAGCTAAAGATAGTTTTATTACGTGCCTAATTAAACGTTTCGAAAGTAAAACGTATTGAAATTAAGAGGTGGACAATTTTTATTTTATCAAATATATTCTTGTCACTAACGAATAGCTCGGCTAGTGTTTAGGTGACGCCGGTCGAATGATGCGCTCTACACATCGCACGTTTGATTCGGTGAGCACGGAAACACGAGTGATGTCAGTTGGTCAATTGGACTTGCCTCCGGTGTTTTACCTCGTAATAAAAACATTTAGCCTAAACGGTAGTGTTAGCAGCGGTGGTACGTTGTCATGCCATCGAGTGAGTTTAGACAAGAAAAGATACGTACTTGATAATTGTGTTGTCATTTCAGACAACACGTGTGGTTTAACCTCAATGGTTTCTTGTGGTCTTGTGGTTGGGGCAATACATATAGAGGGCTTGATTGAACATAGGAGATTGATTGAACGTTCTTATTTATTTATTATTTGTGGACCAGCCCATGTACTTTACATGTATGTAAGAGGTTAGGAGTTATATCTCACCAGAGGTAGTGTCATCATTATAATCTTCATAGTGATCTTGGTTAATGACCATGGCATAATCACAATGAATGAACTCAGAAGCATTGTAGAGATACTTAGAATGTATGTTTGTGGAGGTGTAGGAACAGGCCTAGATCTCTCTCCCCTTCTCAGCCATAGAGAGACTGCCTGCTCTGCCAGACAACTACCCTCTCACTCCCTCCCTCCCTTTCCTCTCACTCCCTCCCTCCCTTTCCTCTCACTCCCTTCCCTCCCCCTCCTCTTTCTCCCTTCCCTCCCCCTATCCACTTCCCTCCCTCTCCTCACTGCTCTCTTCCTTCCCTCCCTTCCTCTCCCTTCCCTCCCTCCCCCTTCCCTTCCCTCCCCCTTCCTCTTCCCCCGTCTCCTCCCTTTCCCCTCCCTGTTCTCTCCCCTCCCCCTTCCCTCCCTCTCCTCTCGCAGCTCTCTCCCCTCCCCCTTCCCTCCCTCTCCTCTCGCAGCTCTCTCCCCTCCCCCTTCCCTCCCAGCTCTCTCCCCTCCCCCTCCCTGCTCTCTCCCCTCCCCCTTCCCTCCCTCCCTCCCTCTTCTCGCACTGCTGTCTTCCCTCCCTCCCCTCCCTCTCCACTCGCCGCTCTCTTCTCCCTCTCCCCACCCTCTTTGCTCAGCTCCCCTCCCTCCCCCTCAAGCTTACACTCTCCCCTCCCTCCCTCCTCTCCCCCTCACTGCAGACATATTGCTCCGTAGAATCGTTGCTGACTCAATAGGAGGCGCCATTCCATGGTTGCGGGAGAGGCTTCGGGGGGGGGGGGGGGGGGGTAGGTTGAGCAGGGGAGGGATTATATAACACAGGCAGATGAGCTCTCTAGCGCCATCTACAGATGATGGGAGAACTGAGAGCAGGGAGCATGTACGACGCCAGGCAGGCAGACGGGAAGCTGTCCACTACATCATTTAGTTTGTACTAACGGCTTTGGTGTAGAAGCTCAAGAACGGTGACAAGCTTCTGGAACAGTTCTGAGCCTTCTGGCTTGTTTTAGGGTGTGTGTGTTTGTGGAGTAGGAGATGGGTGTGTGTGTGGGGTAGGAGATGGGTGTGTGTGTGTGTGTGTGTGTGTGTGTGTGTGTGTGTGTGTGTGTGTGTGTGGGGGGGGGGGTTCCAGCTGCTTGTCAACCTGTCATGAGGTCATCTGGTTAAACACAGACCCTTGACCTAGATAGATGACCTCTGACCCTCATAGAGAATTACAGGGGATTTATTTTATTTTTTTCTGTTTTGTTTTTTTAACGTGTGATGACTAGGCGATCTCTCCTGTTCCAGGCACAGCTGATGTGCGTGTTACATCTCAGCTGTGGAGTCTGTAAAGAACACACAACAGGTGACCTGAATCTGAAAGGTGATTGTCAGGTGTTTGTGACGTCAGTGTGTTTGGCTAAACCAGTGATCCTCTTGTGGGCTTCAGGTCTCTTCTCGGTTTCTAGAACGCTGCTGTGTCTGTTCTAGAACGCTGCTGTGTCTGTTCTACAACGCTGCTGTCTTTTTCAGAACGGTGCTGTGTGTGTTCTACAACTTTGCTGTGACAGTTTTGGAAGTTCTCCTGTGTTGTGGTCCTTTGACCGAGAGAGCTTGGTTCCCCATAGTGGGGCTGAGCGGGGCCTGGCTGGTGCTGCTGTACCTGTACAGGGATGTTCTACGTCTCCAGGTGTGGCAGGTCACCTACAGCCACACTGGGGGCTCACAGCTTGGTGTTGCCAAACACAAAACCTTAATTATTTCCAAGCGTTTGTTGTTGTGATTCCTCCCTTGATAACTTTGCTGTCTCTCTACACCTACTGCTAACACGCTTGTCTAAGTGTCCCTACTCGACCTCTGTAGGACAATGAACAGGTCATCCCCAGGCTCACCTGCACCCTACACACCTGTCTCACCTGTACCTGTCTCACCTGTACCTGTCTCACCTGTACCTGTCTCACCTGTCACTCACACCTGTGTTTGTCCTCCAGGTGGGCAGTATGTTCCAGCTCCCCGTCAACAACCTGGGCAGCCTCCGTAAGGCCCGCAGGAACGTGAAGAGAGTTCTGGGAGACATCGGGCTGGAGTACTGCAGAGACCACATCGAGGTGAGGGGGAGGGGGCGAGGGGGGGGAGGGGCTGTAGAGGGTACAGGGTAGAGGATCACTTTATTCAGCCACTTGGCTGTAGGTTGTGGGGTCCTTTGGAAGCGAGAACTGAGTACACAGTAAATTAGCCAAACTGTTTGGTGACATCAGGAGATGGTTTTAACTGGGTTACCAGAGGCAGGTGAGCATGCATCGCTGTCAGACTGACTGATGGAACACTCCGCTTTACCGACTGTGGAACAGCGATGAAGACTACTTCCTGTCTACAGTGTTTACTTCCTGTCTACAGTGTTCACTCCTAACTGGAACAGGAAGTGGCTTTTAAGTACTTTTGATGTGACTAATAAAAGGTTTCTTCTTCGTCTTTCTTCTACTTTTGTGTCTTAGCAGAGTGCAGCTATCAATCAGTCAATGTTTAGAGCCCGATCAATCAGCAGATCAATCAGCAGATCGATCAGAAGATCGATAAGTGTCTTGAAGTGGGCTCATACTAGAGGGCACTCACTGTTTTGTTTGTAAAATGTTGTTGAAGAATGTTTCAGATTACTTAATTCTGGTTAAGTAAGGTGTTTAAAAGGACAGGTACCATGTCAGTCAGACGACGTCTTAAGAATAGGCAGAAGTATAAAACCGTTTTCAAACATTAAGCATCGCAAACGACACATCAGACAATGTGTTAAAATGTACTTCAAACATGCTGTTATCTGTTAAATATGGAGGATTATCATGCCTTTAAATTATAACAATATGTAGTTTATAAATTATTTACTAATTTTGATCTTTTACTGCCTACAGGACTTCAAAGACTTCGTCCCTAATGAGTTCTACATCAAGCATACGACCTGGGATGATGTGTGCATGTGGGAACCGTCTCTCACCAAACCCCAGGTTAGTTGACTCTGTGCTAGATGGACCACAAACTAGCGGGTAGTACACACTGGTACGGGTTAGCCCTAAGCTAGTGGGTAGTACACGCTGGTACGGGTTAGCCCTAAGCTAGTGGGTAGTACACACTGGTACGGGTTAGCCCTAAGCTAGTGGGTAGTACACACTGGTACGGGTTAGCCCTAAGCTAGTGGGTAGTACACACTGGTACGGGTTAGCCCTTCAGTGTTACTCTTGCGTGATGCGTTACGGTGCCTCTTTAGATCTTTTATTTTTATTTCCTTTACTTTCATTGTAAATGCTACCATTTCTTTGATGTGTTAGTGTGAGCCCTCCAAGAATGAAATGCTAATCATGACCGTGGTGCTAATAAGGCTCTACGATGTAAACGACAACAAAACAAAAGTTAACAACTAGTTAACTTTTAATAGTTGGTTAGCGGGGGAGGATCAACCAGAGAACTGTGAATGAGAAGAACAACGTAACCCAACTGAAGCATGTACCGTTAGCATGTACCATATAGCGTTAGCTAACCCCCTGTCTCCGTTTCCAGGACTACCGCTCCAAGCCATTCTGCTGCTCCGGCTGCCCCTTCTCCTCCAAGTTCTTCTCCGCCTACAAGAGCCACTTCCGGAACGTCCACAGCGAGGACTTCGAGAGCCGCATCCTCCTCAACTGCCCTTACTGCACCTACAATGGCAACAAGAAGACCCTGGAGACACACATCAAGCTGTTCCACATGCCCAACAACGCCGTTCGCCCCGGGCCCGGCGCCGGGGGCGTGATGGCGGGGGGGATGATCAAGGACGGCCTGAAGAGGACGGGAGACAGCATCGAGCAGGCCGTGTACTACTGCAAGAAGTGCACATACCGGGATCCGCTCTACAACGTGGTGCGCAAGCACATCTACAGGGAACACTTCTCGCACGTGGCCCAGCCGTACCTGGTGAAACCCGGGGAGAAAGCCGGCACACCCAACGGCGGTGCAGCAGAGAGCAACGCCAACAGCAACACCATCCACTGCAAGCGCTGCCTGTTCGTGCCCCGGACCTACGAGGCGCTGGTGCAGCACGTGATCGAGGACCACGAGCGGATCGGCTACCAGGTCACCGCCATGATCGGGCACACCAACGTTGTGGTGCCCCGCGCCAAGCCCGTCATCATGGTGTCCCCCAAGACTGCCGGCGACAAAGGTATCATCGGCGTCACGCCCAAAGGTTCCCTGGTGACGGCAGGCGGGGTGCGTCCGCTCACTGCCCAGCAGCTTAGTCGGATCGTCATCCCCAAGTCCGGCCTCGGCTCAGCGGGGCTCCTCGCCGGGCTGAAGCAGGGTGCGCTTGGTTTGAAGCCCGGGACGACCCAGTCGTTCTCCATCGGTGGGCAACAGGTGAGGATCACGCTGCCGGGAAACGCCCAGGTGTCGGTGCCCCAGCAGTCGCAGGCGGCGAAGCAGCTGTTGCCGGGCGGCGCGCTGCGGAGCCCCATCGTGGTCGGAGCCTCCACGTCCGCCATCAAGGCCACCCAGCTGACGTCACGCGTCCAAGCCGCCGCTACGACGGTGGCCTCCGTCACCGCCAAGAAGGGCGGTTCCTCGGTCTTGGGCACCTCCTACACCCAGAAGTGGAAGATCTGCACCATCTGCAACGAGCTGTTCCCCGAGAACGTCTACAGCTCTCACTTCGAGAAAGAGCACAAGGCGGAGAAAGTGCCAGCGGTGGCGAACTACATCATGAAGATCCACAACTTCACCAGCAAGTGTTTGTACTGTAACCGTTACCTACCGAGCGACACGCTGCTCAACCACATGCTGATCCACGGCCTCTCCTGCCCGCACTGCCGCGCCACCTTCAACGACGTGGAGAAGATGGTGGCCCACATGCGGCTGGCGCACCCCGACGAGACCGTGGGGCCTCGCACCGACTCCCCGTTGACCTTTGATCTCACATTGCAGCAAGGGAACCCCAAGAACGTCCAGCTGATCGTCACCACCTACAACATGAGGGACGCCCCTGAGGAATCTGTGGCTTTCCACGCCCAGAACAATGCCTCCTCCTCATCCACCTCTGCCATCCCCACCGCCACTCAGGGCAAGAGGGCGATACCCCAGCAGCCGCCCAAACTCACCCCCGACTCCCCCGAAGACTCCCCTCCCAAGAGTGCCCCGCAAGCTGCTGTTCCTTACAAGAAGGATGTGGGCAAGACCCTGTGCCCGCTCTGCTTCTCCATCCTGAAGGGGCCCATCTCCGATGCCCTGGCCCACCACCTGCGGGAACGGCACCAAGTCATCCAGACCGTCCACCCGGTGGAGAAGAAGCTTACCTACAAGTGCATCCACTGCCTGGGTGTGTACACCAGCAACATGACAGCCTCCACCATCACGCTGCACCTGGTGCACTGCCGGGGAGTGGGCAAGACCCAGAACGGCCAGGACAGCCGGCCGGCGCCCTCGCCTCGCGTTGCCCAGGCGCAGGGCACCGCGCTGAAGCGGGCCGGCTTCGAGCAGGGCGACCCCAATGACCCCAAACGGCGGAAGCTGGTGCCGGGCGACCAGACAGCGCCCTTCGTAGAGGACCCCAACGACCCTGTGGTCCTGGCGCTCGACCCCAAAGGTCACGAGGACGAGTCGTACGAGGCGCGGAAGGCCTTCCTTACGCAGTACTTCAATCGGGAGCCGTACCCGACGCGGCGCGAGGTGGAGAAGCTGGCGGCCAGCCTATGGTTGTGGAAGTCAGATATCTCCAGCCATTTCAGTAACCGCAGGAGGAAGTGCATGAAGGACTGCGAGGGCCAGAAGGCCAGCGTGCTGCTGGGCTTCAACATGAGGGAGCTGAGCAGGCTGTCCCACGAGCTCTCCTTTGCCCAGGCCTGCGCCTACGAGGCGCCCGAGGGCGCGGAGACTAGGAGGACCTCCGGGTCCTGCATGGGCCGGTCCGAGGGGGCTTTGCTGCGGCTGCAGGAGCGGAATGCGGCCGACAGTTCCGGTGCTGCGGCCCAGCAGGGGGCCACGGCGGGGGACGGATCGGGAGCCAAAGGCGCTCAGACAGACCAAAACGAGACGGTCGGAAGCTCGTCGGAACAGAGGCCTCCCCGGCTCGACTCGGAGCCCATCGCCATCGACTCGGACAGCGAGGAAGACGAGGAGGAGGAAGAGGAGGATGAGACGGGGGGAGAGGAGGAGGGGAACCCTGTGGGTGACGACATGCTGGCGGGAGGTGAAGAGGGAGAGCCGGAGCCTCAGTTGATCTCCGACCTGGACGGGTCAGAGTCTGAGGACGAAGAGGAGGATGAGGAGGGCCACGAGGAGAACGGCTACGGGTCGGCAGAGACTCCGGCTGAGGGGGAGGAGATCCAGGCCGATGCCGGCTCCAAACTCAGCCCGACCGGGAGTGGAGGAACCAGAGCCCAACTGGGTAAACAGTGGGTCTGACCGGTGGACACAGAGACCCATGCCAACAACGCTGCCTCTCTTGAACGGACTTGCTGAGTGTGTTGGAAGTGAGCGAGGTGGACGCCCGATCCTCTCAGCTCCATCAAAGCCATCCGACGACCACTGAACCCGTCGTGTCAAAAGGCCAACAAAGAGCTGCTTTGTAGTGTCAAGCAGCCATGATAGATGTATGATTTTGTGAACAAAGTTACAATTTTCTCTAAACGAGGGAAGTGGAGGAGAAAACACACTGAAGATGCACCAAACAATAGATTTTTTTCTGCCTTCTATTTACTTTACTAGAAAGTTGAGATTCAAGTACATCTTGTTCGTTTATCAGCCACTGTGGCTAAAATGTCGAGTCATAACGAGTTACTAGCTTTTAGGCAGAAAAGAGAAAGTAGAAAATCCTTAATTTTTCACAGTTGATGCAGGGGGGGAAAGGATAGTGTATATTTGTACAGTCTTTTAGACAGTTGGGAGGTGAGCTGGCGGTAGATGTACTTAAAAAAAGACAAAAAATATTTGCTATTCTATCTGTTCACTTTAGTCTCATCTGTTCTCCATTGGTTTGCTATAAGATAAGTGTCGCTTTGGTGGCTGGAACTTTGTTAATTTTGCTTATTTTATAACAAGAAACATTGCATTTTTTGCTAAATAATAATATATCTATATATAAAAATGCAAATGAATGAACATAATCAGTTGCTTTTGTTGTTGTTTTTTCCTGCAGTTGGGTATAATTCTACTTTTTTTTTTTTTTGCTGTAAAAATGATTTAGGTTCTATTGAAAAGAAGATTCCCTCTCCTTCATAACCTCGCAACTTCCTCTTTGTTAAAGTATCAGGGCTTCTGTGGCCCTGTGCTTTGTGTCTTAGAAGCGTTGCTTTGTCTCCAAATCCTTCTACTTAACATTATTTTGCCCCACCCCACCCTCGCCTAAGAAACAAATTGCGCGAGCGTCTGCTATTGATATGACTTGTGTTTAATTTGTGATCTTAAATTTGTGTGTATTTGTTTTTGTTTTATTTTAATTTTTCACTTAAGCATTTATGAACAATAAAGTGCTGTATCGTGCTTCTCACAGCTGCCTTGGTCTCGACTTCCTTCTTCACTTTCCCCTTCTTCCTGTTTACCTGGTGTGGGCAACGTCCTCTTCCTGTTTACCTGGTGTGGGCAACGTCCTCTTCCTGTTTACTTGGTGAGGACCACACCCTCGCCCTGTTTACCTCTCGAGGACCACAGCTTCTCCCTGTTTACCTGGTGTCAGCCACACCTTCCTGTTTACTCGTTAAGGCTGACTTTCCAGACTGATGGTTATTTAATAAATCCATCCTGTGGTACGTGAGAAGAAACAAAAACTGGAGAATATTCCTTTAAACAGGAGAACAGCAGAAGGTTCTGTAGCTAGGAGAACTAGATGGGTTATTGTAGACAGCAGAACCAGACTGGTAACTGGAGACAGGAGAACAAGAGAAGGTTCTAGAGGTCGGAGAACCGGAGACAGGAGAACCAGAGAAGGTTCTAGAGGTCGGAGAACTCAAGACAGGAGAACCAGAGAAGGTTCTAGAGGTCGGAGAACTGGAGACGATATCCGTAGGAGGCTAGACCACACAGACAAGCTCCTCCAGAGGAGGCCGGGCCAGCAGCAACGTGAGAGAGAGGGGGAGGTCACGGTATAGGTGACATCTTCAAGAAGAAAGGGCCAACAAGATGCAGTAGACCTGCACCAGACCTCCAGATCCTGGTGCTTGATGCCATCTTGGAATCTGGTTAGTTGTGATCTCATGGACTCTCGTCCAATGTTTACGAGGTATACCACACATTCCCTGAGGAATCAGGGCCAAAACCGGACCAGAACATGAGATAGTATCTCTGTTGTCTCATTTTATGCACATGCATATGTAATTGAATGGAGACTGTAATCAGGGTTATATTTTTGAGTTATGTTCCATGCCTGACAATCCTCTTGGCTTACATTTAGATCTAAAATGGAGGGAAAATGCCCCTGTGTGTGTGTGTGTAAGAAGGAGGGAGAGAGGGGGGAGGGAGGGAGGGAGGGAGAGGCAGGCAGGGAGGGAGGGAGGGCACCCTCCCTCTGGCTGGCTGCTTAGTGTTGCTATGCTGGTACAAGGAACAGCAGAGAGGGAGGGAGGGAGGGAGGGGCAGGGGGGAGACGGGGGAGGCTGGTAAGAGGCCTAGCGAAGTGAGGGGGAGGCTCTTGTCTGCAGTGCTGAAGCAGACAGAGATCAGGGGGGAGGGAGGGGAGGGGAGACAGGGAGAGGAAGGGGGAGGGGGAGAGCAAGAGACGGAGAAGAAGGGGGAGGGAGAGAGGAGGTGGAAGGGGCGGGGGAGCGAGAGACAGAGGAAGGGGGAGGGGGGAGAGGAAGGGGGGTGGAATTAAGGGAGGCGGGTAGAGAGACAGACAGATGGGGGTGGGGGGAGGGGAGAAAGAGACTAGGGAGAGGGGGTGACATGGGGGAGGGAAAGAGAGAGACAGATGGGGGCAGGTTGGAGTAAAGAGAGCAGGGGAGACGGAGGGAGGGAGGAAGAGGGGAGTGTGAGAGAGCGAGAGAATAAGCCAGGAAGGGAGGGAGGGAGGGAGAGGCGGAGGGGAGTGAGAGAGAGGGAGAATGGGAGGGTAGAGAGAGAGGGAGACGGAGTAGTGAGGGAGAGAGGGGGAGGGGAGTGCGAGAGAGGGAGAGAATAAGCCAGGAAGGGAGGAAGGGAGAGGGGGAGGGGAGTGAGAGAGACTGAGGAGAGAGGGAGAATGGGAGGGTAGAGAGAGAGGGAGACGGAGTAGTGAGGGAGAGAGGGGGAGGGGAGTGTGAGAGAGGGAGAGAATAAGCCAGGAATGGAGTGAGAGGGGGAGGGTAGAGAGAGACAGGGAGACGGAGGGAGGGAATGAGACAGCCAGGAAGGGGTGAGAGGGGGAAGGGAGAGGAGGGAGGGAGGGAAGTGTGAGAGAGGAGTGAGAGGAGGTAGTGGTGGGGGAGGGGTGAAGAGAGAGATAGAAAAAAGAGGAGGGATAAGGTAGTGAGGGAGGGAGTGTGAAGAGGAGGGGGGAGAGAGGGAGAGGGGGGAGAGAGGCAGGCAGAGAGGGGGAGGGGGTAGAGAGGCAGGCAGACAGGGAGAGGGGGGAGAGAGGCAGGCAGAAAGGGAGAGGGGAGAGAGAGGCAGGCAGAGAGGGAGAGGGGGGAGAGAGGCAGGCAGACAGGGAGAGGGGGGAGAGAGGCAGGGAGAGGGGGGAGAGAGGCAGGCAGAGAGGGAGAGGGGGAGAGAGGCAGGCAGAGAGGGAGAGGGGAGAGAGAGGCAGGCAGAGAGGGAGAGGGGGGAGAGAGGCAGGCAGACAGGGAGGAAGCGACTGGAATAAAGCAGAAGGGGGAGGGAGGGGGAGGGTGGGGGCCAGCGAGTGACGTGTAATGGCTGATGTGAAGCCACAGCTGGCGCCCCCTACAGGAAGGGAGAGGGACTCTTTGTGATGTCATACACAATGAACCACTGAGAATTCTGATGGCTCATCTGTGATATGGTGTTGGGAGGTTATGACTGTTGAGGTGGTGATGGGGTCTTCAAACCAGGAAGTATAAATACCTTCTGTGTGAGTGTAGTCAGCACAGGCCTGTTCTGGCAGCATCACTGTTCCTTCTACATCTGTCTGGACATGGTCCCATGTCTGGCTGTATGGATGTTTTGCTGGATGGATGTCTGGACATGATCCTGTGTCTGGCTTTCGGACTGTCTACATGTCTGCCTGTCTGGAGGTCTTGCTGTCTGCCTGCCTGTCTTTCTGTTCACCAGCAGAGTAGAATTTCATAATCATTCTGTGATGACATCACCTCATCACCTGAATGTTCTAGAACTCTCCACAACGTACAACCTGAACCGGCTTGGAGAGAGAGAGGAGAGAGAGAGAGAGAGAGAGAGAGAGAGCAAGAAAGAGAGAAGGGATGGAGAGAGAGAGGGAGGATGGATGGAGGCAGAAAGGAGGAAGGGAGACAGAGAGGAGGAAGGGAGACGGAGAGAGAGAGGGAGGGACGGAGGGGCTAGGTGCTGGGACAATGATAACTCCAGCAGCAGACAGGGGGAGAAAGAGCAACAGAGAAGGAGGGGGGGAGAGAGTGGGGGAAGGGGGAGGCTGGATGGAGCTGAGAGACAATGACAACACCAGTGGAAGAGAGAAGGAGGGAGGGAGGGGCAGGGAGGAGATGGGGGAGGCTGGTAGGAGTCCTAAACTGCAGTGTTGAGAGATATGGGGGGGGAGGGAAGAGGTGGGGTAAAGGGAGGGGGTGAGGTGGGGGGAGAGGTGGTGTGGATAAAGGGAGGGAGGGAGAGAAGTGATGCTGGTGGGGCGGGAGGGGGAGGGGAGTGATGCAGGGCAGGGCAGAAGAGAGGGAGTGTGGATAAAGGGAGGGAGGGAGGGTAGTGATGTGGGGGGACGGAAGGGGGAGGGGATTGATGCAGGGAAGAGTAGAGAAGAAGAAAGATGGGTAGGATGAGAGAGGCAGCGAGGAAAAGGAGAGAGGGAGGAGGACACTGGAGGCAGAGTACTGAGAGAGAAGGAGGGAGGGAAGAAGAGAAAGGAGATGAGGAGAGACAGGAAGACAGGAAGACAGGAAGACAGATGGGGGAAGAAAGAGATTCATATCCTCCAGGGGAAGATAAAACCAGTTTTTAATCGTTTTCAATATGTTGCATAAGATTTGGGGGAAAATCTAACATTATTTAAGGACAAGGATTGTCTTAACATAGCTTTCTCATTTTTTATAGTTATGCATCTGCAACTTAGTTCACAAACTACAATGACACAGCTGTATTCCTGAGGTTGTGAGAAAGCCCACGATGTCCTGTCAGTTGGACAAAAGAAATGAATACAAATGTAGCTCCAAACCGTGTCTACGGGAGACATGAATGAATGAGCTCCTGGGTACAGGGACTCTGGTGAAGAGCAGAGGGAGGGAGAGAGGGGGGGAGGGAGGGAGGGAGGGAGGAGGACAAGAGGGGGGAGAGACAGAGAGGAAGAGGGGAGGGAGAGGATGAACTAGTGCTGAGGAGGCAGAAATTAGGAGATGAAGGAGAGAGAGGAAGAGAAGAGAGGGGAGAGAGAGGAAGAGAAGAGAGGGGAGAGAGAGGAAGAGAAGAGAGGGGAGAGAGAGGAAGAGAAGAGAGAAATACAGGGAGGGGAAGAGAGGGAAACAAGCCTCTGGAGAGACAGGAAGAAAGAGGGTGGCAGAGGTTGAAAAAGGGGGAGAGACCGAGGGGAGGTGGTGAGTAGGCAGTTATGGATGAAGGCAGTGGAGCAGCCTCTAGCGCCCCCTGGAGTTAGAAAGAGGCTGTAATCTGTGTTGCCTCTAGTGGCAAACACTGTGAACCACAAGCAAGGCAGCATGGCTGTTCATGGCTGGGGTCCAATTATTGTGGTATGGGTACTGTCACGTTGGAATCAAGATGTTGGAAAGAGGAAACAATTCCAACTTGGGTTTTTTTAGGCTGACTCATGCTATTAGTGTTATCTCTCAAAGTTTTCAAAGGTTGACAAAACATTTTCAGAAAAAAGGTTTTGAAAAGAAAGTTTGCATCATTGATTACTTAATGAGAACTCTACTATACTTTATTGTACTCTGCTCTGCTTTACACTCTGTTTTAGGCTTTTCTGTTCTCCTCTCCCCTCTCTCAAAGTTTTGAATGGTTGAAAAAAGATTTTTTTAAACAAGTTTTGAAAGAAAAGTTTCTAAAGGTTGACAAGATTTTTTTGAAAAAAAATTCAGCAAAATCTTCAACCTTGTTTGTGTCGTGTTGTGCGTGAAAAAAAAGAGTTTCTAAAGGTTTAAAAGAAAGGTTTGCATCATTGATGAGTAGCCTATTTGATGATAACTCTACTGTACTATATTGTACTCTGCTCTGCTTTACACTGTTTAGGCTTCTCTGTTCTCCTCTCCTCGAAATACGTTTCTAAAGGTTGACAAAATACATATTTTAATATTATTTCAGTATATATTTGAATAAGTTCAAGAAAAAAAAGTTTGGAAAAATCATAAAACTTGTTTGTGTCGTGTTGTGTGAATTTTATTTTCCCGAAAGGTTTAAAAGTACTACAGTACTGCTACAGTCCTACAGCACTACAGTACTACACTGCTACAGTACTACATTGCTACAGTGCTACAGTACTACAGGAGTCAGGTGGCTGAGCGGTGAGGGTATCGGGCTAGTATTCTGAAGGTTGCCAGTTCGATTCCCGGTAGTGTGCCAAATGACGTTGTGTCCTTGCTACAGTAAGCGCTAGGCACTACTTGTTGCACGTCGCTTGGAATAAAAGCGCTATTCTACTCTACTCGAATCTGTTACATTGAGTGCAAGAAAGGCGCTTTACATACAATGTATTACTATTATATTGACTGTACTTTACAGTACTCGAACAACTGTCATGAATCATGAAACCAACAGTTAAGCTCCTTGCACAAATTATAAATAAATAGTATTGAGTTTATTCTAGCGTCCACGTGCACTGTCAACAAACCGTCTCCTCAGAATGTCAGAAATCCGCCATAGCACTAACTGGCCACACGGAGGTGGTATTTTATAACACACTGTACAGTGTGCTGTTGTAGGCAACCAGGTCAGGTGAATTTAGGTAAAGATGTATTATCAGATAAACACTGAGATATGGATGTTATGAACAAGGACAATTTATAGGAAGTCATTACAACTGGTTTATTTTAAATATATTTCTGACTCATTATATTTCTGTCTCGTCATCTCTCGTTCTCCTGCGTGCGCACACGAAGCACAATCCACCAACATATGCGTCGGTTTTGTAAAAGTTTAAATAACAGTTACGCCCTAGGTAAATAACTTCACCTAACCTCGAGAATGAATAATTTTATTTTGCATTCAGACACGAGCGGGAGCGCGCGTGTGGGAACGAGGACGAGGCCGGTCAGGAGCAGTTTCCTGGGTGCGTAAGGCGTCACCGCGACGGGCAGGTCAGCCCGTTGAAGGGGGAGAGCCGCTACTGGCGATGTGACGAGAACTAGATAAGTTTACCGAAGTCTGGCTGGCTGGCGCTGTCGCATTCATCGGGCAGGACGACGAGAAGCAGAACACCGCCGTGCCTCACGAGGACATCCAGACAACTGGATTAACTGTCGGTATCATTTTGGATAAAGGGGAGCTCGAGGCGGACCGGAGGGCAGCCCCGGAGAGGGCAAGTGTGTGCTGTGGCGCGGCGGGGTCCTGCTAGCGAAAGATGAACAAAAATCACCGAGTACCGAGCAACCGAAGTCTGAGCGCCGTGGAGGTGAAGAGTAAGGTGGGTTTTTAAGCAACATTTAATTTATTGGCGTTATACCGTAATATGACGTGACAAACGCAAATGTCACCGTCGACAAGCTCCCGGTGTGTATGCGGACTGTTGGACTGTTTGCTAAACAAATGGAGCTAAGTGGCTTGTTAGCGAGTTGCGCTGTCGTAAATTAGACCATTTCTCTCCTGCTGGAGAGCTAGCAGGCACCCGGGAGAGTTTACTTTACTAGCTAAACTCGTCAGATGTAGTCAGCTACAGTAACGTCAACCAGTGGATGCCAGGACGCCGGTTTGGGAAACAAACGCAACATTTGTGCCAAATAGCAAAATTAATATGTTTTGAATGATTCGTTTGAGAATATAGCAACGCTAGACAACGTTTGTATGACGGGGTCTTTCTGTGTTGTTGGAAGTCGGTTGGCCTAGCTTGCTCGCTCTCTCGCAGATAGGAACAAGTCACCGTTCTTTTGTTGTTGACGGTGCCGTTCACAGGTGACAGGTGTCACCGGGGCGGCAGATTGCTGGTCCGGGGTTAGTTCCGCATTGGATGCCCCTGCTTACTCACCTGCATGCGCAGTTTTTTCAGAGAAACCGAGATGACCGACACAGTGGTGTCAAATTTGAAATTACCAAATCGATGGACACAACATAGGCCTAACATGATTAGTTTGACAGAAGCGGTCAGAAATTGTAACGACGACAAAGTTAGTGTTGCTGTTCGCTTGAAGATAAGTTTTTGTTTTTTTTGCGCGGGCGGAATAACATTAACACAACTAATGACCCGTTGTGGTTGCAGTATGAGGTTACCACAACACCAATGGTCGCTGTGCCTTCATAAAGTCACAAGAGGCTTCCAACAGGGAGACTACCACTACTTTTACCACTGCTCTCAAACCTGCATGAACAATAAAATGTGTTTGTGAGGCAAGATCTTCTGTTTGGACTACAAAAACACCAGTCTGGTCACCATGGCCACAGCTGAATAGATTGTACAACTGTTGGACACAGGAGCTCTCTCTCTCTCTCTCTCTCTCTCTCTCTCTCTCTCGCTGTCTCTCTCTCGCTGTCTCTCTCTCTCGCTGTCTCTCTCTCTCACTCTGTCTCTCTCTCTGTCTTTCTCAGTCTCTCTCTCTCACACACACACACACATACATACACACACAGGTGCATCTTCTGTAAACACGCCCAAAGCTCATTTTCATACACGTAACACAAACTGTACTTGTGCCTAGTGTATTCACACGCACACATTCATAATTGTGACATCATTTGTTCCGTGACGCTTGGAATGTGTCACCTGGTTAATGGCAGTGGTTGTTCCTGTAGGAAATCAGTGTGACTGAAACTGTCTGTCTGATATTTGTGTTCACGTTTGAGAAAGTGTGTGTGTGTGTGTGTGTGTAAGCGAGTTCCTATACAAATATATGATTCAAACAAGTGTGTGCGTGCATTGACCCCTGACCCCGGCCTTGTTTGCGTGTTCCCAGTTCGGAGCCGAGTTCCGCCGGTTCTCCCTGGACCGGTCCAAGCCTGGCCGGTTCGATGAGTTCTACGGCCTGCTGCAGCATGTCCATCGCATCCCCAACGCAGAGCTGCTGGTGGGCTACGCAGATGTGCACGGAGACCTGCTGCCCATCAACAATGACGACAACTACCACAAGGCCATCTCCACCGCCACGCCGCTGCTCAGGCTGTTCCTGCAGAGGAAAGGTGAGGACCCGCACCATGCCTGGGCTTGGGCCCTTAACGTTGATCTCTAGGAGGTGGACTGGTTCCTAACCTGGGCCTACGCCCTACCGGGGCGTTCATGTTCCTTGGTCTGCAGCGTTATGCTGGTGCCGGTTCAGTGCCCTGTGTTGACAAAGTCGGCCCCGTTCCATATCAGACAGTGGACCTCTTAACCTCACCCCCGTAACCTTAAACCCTTACTACAAAACCAGGCCCCGATCCAAACCAGTCCCCAGCACCTTGCCCTGCTCTAAAGATAGCCAGGGGGGGCCAGAGCGATCGTTGCTCAGCAGAAGGAAGGTGTAGCTCAGTGGTTAAAGAATATGACTTTTTGACTATGACCCCCAAATCAGGAGTTTGCAGGATGAAATTCCCCCTGTGCGGAGCATAGCATAAAAGCACTTGCTAAATGAAGGCATTATTGATATTATTATTTTGTATATGTAGCACTGTACTATGTAAGACTGAAGTTGGGATGTTATTGTAGCCTGGTAGCTGAGATGTGGTTACTTTGCACAGTGCCTGATGACGACAGACTGTTCCTTTCCTCTAACTTCCAAAACACAGACCTGTAGTCTTCCTCTCGTTGGTCCCCTGCTGTACGTGCTACATGCAGTATCTGTACCTGGCTGTACGTGCTGCATGCAGTATCTGTACCTGGCTGTACGTGCTGCATGCAGTATCTGTACCTGGCTGTACGTGCTACATGCAGTATCTGTACCTGGCTGTGGGGGTGTTGAGGGAACATCCTGTAGACAGATCAGGAGGAGGTTGGGTAGTCTGTCATCGGGCGCGGAGCATGCAGGATAAACCTCCGTGGTTTTCTCCAGGGTTGAATGTTTCCAGGAATTTTCATTCGCTAAATTCTCCTTCAAAAGTGTGTTGTTTATCTTCCCATTCTACATGAACTCAGGAAGCTAGATGGATATAGTTTCCCCTGCATACGCCTCTAGGTGTGTTTTAGGGTCATACTGAAAGTGAAAGATGGAGGATCTTTGATCTGGCCCGCGTCACATTTACATTTACATTTAGTCATTTAGCAGACGCTCTTATCCAGAGCGACTTACAGTAAGTACAGGGACATTCCCCCGAGGCAAGCAGGGTGAAGTGCCTTGCCCAAGGACACAACGTCAGTTGGCATGACCGGGAATCGAACTGGCAACCTTCGGATTACTAGCCCGACTCCCTCACCGCTCAGCCACCTGACTCCCACATTTACAGGCTGACTAAACCCTCACTGTGTCTACAGGAAGGCGGCTGTTTATAAAACACCACCCTGCTCCTTCCACCTGAGAAGCTGTTGTGTATCCTCTCCTTACAGGGGAGGAGAGGAGGCAGGTTGGATAGGTTTGGCATTAGGCCAGCTGCACACATGGTACCCTGAATGTTACTGTGAGTGTAAGATCAGCCTGTCATTCATGTACTGAAACCTACTGTCAACATAAGGGGTGTGCACTCTCATGTATTAAAGCCTACTGTGTGTGTGTGTGTGTGTGTGTGTGTGTGTGTGTGTGTGTGTGTGTTTGTAATACTATACTTGTGAGGACCACAACCTGACAACAGACCTTTAAAGTGAGGACATTTTTCTTTGTGAGGACATTTTGGCTGGTCCTCACAACCAAATCGCTTCAAACTCTTACACAGACCCCCTATGACCATAGGCATCCATCTCTGCAAATTTCACCAAAAGTCCTCACCTATGTGGTAGTCCGTCAAAAACTGTGTTTTGGCTCTATGCTCTAGTGCACCCCTGTAGGCCAGGCTTGGTGTTGCATTCGGATTTTCCCATTGAGTTGCACACCTTTTTTGATTGGTTTCTGAATCAGGGCTATTTTTCTGATTGGCTAGAATTTTTTTACCACGTGACCAAGGGAGAGGAAGGATGTGGCCACCTGCTTTTGCTTCATTTGGGAACCCAAATGCAATACATAGACCTGGATTAACTTGTATATCAGTTACTAAATGTCTCACATATTATATTTGAGCTTGGGGAAAAAAGTAAAAGGGCTGCTAGTTCAATGTTTATTACAATCTAGGCCAAACATAAAGTTTATAAAATCAATGGCGATTTTGGCTTTACATTTTTGAAAAACATTTTTAAGTCCTCATTTTGGGACCAATAATAATCCTCATTTTGGGGCCAATTAAGATTTCTAAATTTGCGAAAATGATTCGGCTTTAGTTTCATTATGATGTGCATCAGGTCAAATAATTCAATGTGTGCGCACATTTGCATTGCCCCTCTTTGTAAGTTTCGCCTTTTCCCACACCATTTGATGGATTATAAGATTGCTGCAACTATTGCCCACATTTCTGTCTGTCAATCTCTCCGCGAAGCACGAAGCGCAGTTGGGAGAGTGGCAGTTTGAAAACGACGCCCCACCCCCTCTGCCATGCACTGCACTCGCGATCTGACTTATTGACAGACATATCATGCTCACTCTGATTGTTTTACATATGTTGATGAATTCTATACGTACATATTAAGGAAAAGGTTTTGAAATTGATATTCAGCCAAACTTTGCATTGCATAGTCTATGCAATTATGTCATTGTATTTGGTATAGATTAATTAATTGCACACTTTGAATAGTCTCCTAACATAAACATTTGTGTGCCAGTCATAAAATATGGGAGACATAAGGCTGCATAATGTGTGGCCTTGGGAGAGTGGTTGTGAAGTGGCAGTTTAAAAACGATACATTTAGTCAATTAGCAGACGCTCTTATCCAGATACCCCTCCCCCACCCCCACTGCTCTGCACTCACTGAATGCGATCTGAAATCTTGACAGAGACTTATTAAGTTTACTCGGATTTTTTTACATTATGTAAATAAATTCTATATAGGATTTTTTTAAATAAATAATACTACTTTTAGCTTGTTCATGAGATTTTCCAGACTTATGATGAAACTTTTTATCTGATATTCAGCCAAACTTTGCATTGCATAGTCTATGAAATTATGTAATTGCATGAAATCTATTTGGTATGGATTAATTAATTAATTGCCCACTTTGAATAGTCTCGTAACATAAACAGATAAACAGTTGTGTTTGTGTGCAAGTCATAAAAGCTGGGAGACATAAGGCTGCATATTGTGTTGCTTTTGGAGAGTGGTTGTGAAGTGACAGTTTGAAAACGATACATTTAGTCAATTAGCAGACGCTCGTATCCTGATACCCCTCCCCCACCCCCACTGCTCTGCACTCACTGACTGCGATCCGAAATCTTGACAGAGATTTATTAAGATTACTCAGATTTTTTTTAAATTCTATTTAGGATTTTTTTTTTTTATAATACTACTTTTAGCTTGTTCGTGAGATTTTCCAGACTTCTGACAAAACTTTTAATCTGATATTCAGCCACACTTTGCATTGCATAGTCTATGCAATGATTTAATTGCGTGCAATGTATTTGGTATAGATTAATTAACCACTTTGAATATTCTCCTAACATAATCAGATACACATTTGTGACAGTCATTAAAGTTGGGAGACCTAAGGATGCATATTGTGTTGCCTTAGGAGAGGTTGGTAAGTGGCAGTTTCATACATTTGATTTGGCTTCCAGCACAGCACAACTCACTCACCCCTCCCCCACTAGGTTCTGAGTGGCAAAGCTTATGACAGGTGGTCAGTGGTGTGTGTAAGTCAGAGGACTCAAATCAGAGAGGGCAATTTAGGCAGGAAAACTGTTTTAAGGATTGTTGATGGAAAACGCGTTTTGGTCACTTTAAGATATATTATTATTTTGTTTTAATTACTTTATAGTTAAGTGAATCAGCCCATGCAACACACTAAGATTGTAATAGTCAGTTACTTGTGGTCCTGTGCTCTCCTGGTCAAACCTGTGTGCCCGGTTTGGGAGTAGCAGATAGTGATCCATTGTTGTTTTGATGGAGGTCCACACCAGCAGTCAGCCACACAGGCCAGAACAAAACCACGCAGGGCAGTACAGTCAGCCACACAGGCCAGAACAGAACCACACAGGCCAGAACAGAACCACACAGGCCAGAACAGAACCACACAGGCCAGAACAGAACCACGCAGGGCAGTACAGAACCACACAGGCCAGAACAGAACCACACAGGGCAGTACAGTCAGCCACACAGGCCAGAACCAAACCACACAGGCTTGTACAGTCAGCCACACAGGCCAGGACAGAACCACATAGGCCAGCATAGAACCACACAGGCAGTGCCGGTCCTAGCACTATTGGCGCCCTATAGGCAAGATTTATCACCAGGTGTGTAGGTCCTCGAGGGTAGGCACATTGCAGCCGATCACCTTTTCAGCAGCTCGGTTGATACGCTGCAGTCTGCTCTTGTCATTCCTGCGGAAGCTGAAGAAATTCAACCTGCCAAAGACAATGATGGTGCACTTCTACACAGCCATCATTGAGTCCATCCTCACCTCCTCCATCACCGTCTGGTACGCTGCTGCCACTGCCAAGGACAAGAGCAGACTGCAGCGTATCATCCGCACTGCTGAGAAGGTGATCGGCTGCAATCTGCCCACCCTCGAGGACCTTCACACCTCGAGGACATGACAGATCTCTTATTGTTCTATCAAGTGCGGAAGCCTGACCGTCATTGTACTAGCTATACAAGGCTTGCTGTCCCCTCACCTCCCAGGTCAGATATGACCACCTGACTGCTCTGGACTCTTGATTACCTGAATGTCTGACTACATAACTGCTTGTCTGATTGCTCCCTCAGCCACATAATACCTGTGATTTATTCCTTGAATGAAGACAGGTGTTTAAGGATATTGTATTACACCAAATTCCTTATCTACTGTATGTACAGTATTTTATTTTCTAGCTAACATTTCTCTTGACTAATGGACATTTTACATGGTCAGTTTCATATAATATGTAACTACAAATGGTATTTGAGAAGCACACCAACATAAGCACAAAAAGGCAGTTGAGAACCACTCATTAATCCACTACCAATCACCTGATATTGGCAAGCAAATCGAAATAACGTTCTCAAATCTGATGTGCTATTAAATATTTATAACATTTTATCAGAACATGTATTCATCTTTAAGACATTTAGTTATGGGTAACCGTTCTACTCGGGCACGAACACATGTCCACGTACATTTATGCATCTAGATATTTAAATAAGCAGTGTTTGTCAACGTGTTTCTGGATCAACATGGATACTTTCCATTGGCGACTGCATCAACTTCGTTTGCATCACGCTAAATGTGAAATAAGTTTCCAAAATTACAAGTACATGAACCGTACTACGGATCAAGAATCTACACAGAAATTACTAAAAAAGGTAAGCACGTTTTTTTTAAATTTATTTATTGTATACAAATATTAGCAACTACAATTGGCCTCGTGAATATGCAGTAGAACAATCCATAAAATCGTCATAACAGCGGAGCTTCTGCCATTCAGACTCAAGCTCCGATCCCGGTAAGTTAGAGTAGGCTGATGCTTGATAAAAAGTTGATTGCTTGTAAAAAAATGATTAAATTCGATGGCGTGTGATTAAAATCCACATTTACCAAAGATTATTCCAATGGATGAAAAAATTTAACTTTCCAAAGATGCATATTAGCAAAGTATTTAGGAGAAAAGATCAAACAGCGATGACGCACGTGGAGTTTTCCGTAAAACCAATGCTAGCAGTCACGCTAATAATATTGTAGTATTTGGTTTGGTTCAATGTATAGCAACAAATGCTGAGTGTATAAATGATGATATTTACATTTATTTATATAATTTGTCTAAAATGCATCCTTTATGCGTCGTGATTCGAGCTTTAGTAAAGGCCGCACATGACGCACGTTAGGCCATTTTGATAGCCACTCGGTGATTAGGCTACATTGGATCATTTAACGTTATCCAGAGAGTGTGTACCGTAAACTCGTTTTAAAATTGATCCATTTGCTATTTCAGATGCTACGTATTTAGTTAAACTCTTCATTTCGTTTTGAATAGGTCATGGAGTCAAGGAAAACCCGAGAAAAGGTAACCATTGTTTTTCTGTAGGCTAGATATTTTAGATCCACACAAAACCTCCATTATATCCCTCTCAATCGCTACATAAATCTAACTCAGTCAAGTTGAGAGAAAGTAGATAGGGGAAAGCATGCACCTGCCAAGTGACAAGAGGTTAACTGTAATGCAGTCATTTAATATACCAATATAATAACAGATATTGTGCTGTGTGTATGTATATATATATATAACATAATTTTTTGTTTTTATTTTTTAAAGGACCCTAAGTATGTAGAGAGTAATACGGAATGCAGTGCCTCAGAATATTTGCCGGAGGAAAGCACTTCGGAGGACTCATGTGCATCCCCTTTAAAAAAGCTTGCCAGCGCCTCAAAGCAGCCAGCCAGCGCCTCAAAGCAGCCAGCCAGCGCCTCAAAGCAGCCAGCCAGCGCCTCAAAGCAGCCAGCCAGCGCCTCAAAGAAGCCAGCCAGCGCCTCAAAGAAGCCAGCCTGCGCCTCAAAGAAGCCAGCCAGCGCCGTAAAGCAGCCAGCCAGCGCCGTAAAGCAGCCAGCCGCCACCTCAAAGCAGCCAGAGGGAAGCCTGTCTGAGGCCCCACTAAAATCAGCTCCAGTCACTCCCATGGAACTCTGTGACATGGGAGTGACTGTGGATAATGGTGAGTCATTATTATATGTTAAGAAGTGCAGTAAAGAGGGGGGAAGAAGAAAATGGGACAAAAAACATTACTGTATCTACTGCTTTAAGCCTCAAAGCAAAATAGCAAGACACCTTGAAAGGAAACACAATAAGGAACTAGAAGTAAGTCGCGCAATCTGTTTCTCAAAGGGCTCCAAACAACGTCTACTTTTGCTTGAAAAAATCAGAAACAAAGGTGACTATCACCACAATGTAGAAGTACTAAAACGATGTGATGGAGAGCTTGTAACATGGAGGCAGCCCACACATGATGTATCACCAAGCAAGTACCTGCCATGCAAATACTGTTTAGCTTTATTTGTTAAAAATGACCTTTGGAAGCACCAGAAAAAATGTAAATTAAGACCAGAAGCAAAGTCTTCCAAAAGGGAGAGAGTACAAGCTTCAGCAACCTGCCTCATTCCGAACGGAAGTCATGCTTCCGAAGAAAGCAGAAGGGTTACAGACAAAATGCGAATTGATTTGGTCTCTATGGAGTTGAAGTCGGACCCCTTGATCTGTACATATGCAGAACTCATGTATGACACGCACGAGGAAAGTCAACTTGGATACTGTGCTCAAAAAATGAGGGAGTTGGGTAGATTCATCCTTGCTGTCAAAAGAATAGATCCAAGTGTCAAAACTCTAAGGGAGGTCTGTGTTCCAGCTAGATTCAAGTTGGCTGTATCAGCAGCCCTAAACGTTTGTGGATATTTAAAACAAAAGAGGAGTTTCAATATTCCATCACTGGCCTGCAAGCTGGGATATTCGTTGAAGAGGGTGGCTGAAATAATAGTGGGTGAAAGTGTGCAGCAGGAAGATTCTGCGTCTGAAAAGGATGCAGCAAACTTCATCAAGTTGATCGAAACTTACTGGAGTGTGTATGTCTCCAAACGTGCCAGGACTAACCTAGAAGAGAAGAAATGGAACAAAGATGACATGATTCCGCTGACAGAAGATGTAGTCCTACTCCAAAAACACCTCAAGGCTTTGGAAGACAAATCAAAAGAACAACTGGCTGAGGCACCTAGTCCAACAGCCTGGAAGGTTCTTTGTGAGAGTCTGCTTGCACAGGTTATACTCTTCAATCGGAGACGTGAAGGGGAGGCATCAAAGTTACTGATGCAGACCTATCAGAACAGAAACAGGGCTCCACTTAATGCTGATGTCTACCAGAGCCTCTCAAAGTTAGAGCAAGAACTAAGTGAACAGTTCACACGGCTAGAGATAAGGGGGAAAAGAGGTCGCAAAGTACCTGTCCTCCTCACCAAAAGAGTGACTGCATCACTTGACTTACTTATCAAGTATCGATCTGACGTTGGTGTGCCAGAAGACAACCCTTATGTGTTTGCCAGAGTCGAGGCGCAGACTCCTATCAGAGGCGCAGACTGCCTGCGCAAGTTTGCAGATGCTTGCAAAGCGGCTCACCCAGAGAGACTCAGGTCCACCAAACTGAGAAAACATGTTGCTACACTTTGCCAGATTATGAATTTAAAAGACAATGAAATGGACCAGGTTGCAAAGTTCATGGGCCATGACATACGTGTCCATCGAGAGTACTACCGCATGACCGAAAACACTCTTCAACTTGCCAAAATGAGCAGAGTTCTGATGGCCATTGAGCAGGGGACACACACATACAAGGGGAAATCTCTTGATGAAATCTCTGTCAACACAACTGGTGTGTAAACTTGATATATTCCCTTATACTAATTAATTAATTAATTGGTTTACTAAACAAATTACATTTTTCAGACACAGAAAGCAGGGTTCTTCAGAGACGAGAAGATGCCACAGACAGTATTCCAGACAATGACGAGAAAGGTAAGCCATGATCCTCTGAGGCTACAAGGTTAACCAACCTGTAACTACAGATGTTGGAGCATAACACATTGGCTTGTGGGATTGTATGCAGTCAAAATTGGGAGGATGAAAGTGTCATAACTTATATCATATCTTGCTTGTTTCACAGTTCTTACCATCAGCTCCTCCCCCACCTGGGATTTTGATGCAGATGATGAGACTGGTATGCCATTATACATATTTGTTGGAAATCTTGGCACATTGACCATCAAATTTGTTTAGATGGCTGTTTATATTGTTTGATTAAAACATTAGTTTGTGTGCTTAAATGTTTCAGACACAGAGAGTAAGCTGATTCCAAAGACTGCCGTTCCACCAAAGAAACGACCCAGAACTTCCTCCACTGTTGCAAATGAAGATCCCGGTAAGTTTGAGGCGATTTCAAGACATCCATAGTGAGAGTTGTAAAGGCGCTAAGCACACCATTAAACAGTTAAATAATTGTGTGCTTGAATGTTTTTCAGAAACAGAGAGTAAGCTGATTCCAGAGTGTGCTGTCCCACCAAAGAAACGACCCAGAACTTCCTCCACTGTTGCAAATGAAGAGCCCGGTAAGTTTGAGGCAATTTCGAGACATCCATAGTGAGAGTTGTAAAGGCGCTAAGCACTCCATTAAACAGTTACATAATTTACTTTGTATTCATTTTTGTTGTCCCTTCTGTAGTAGCTGTGAAAGGTCAAAAGATGCCCTGGAGACCAGAAGAAAGGGATGCAGTTTTTCAGCACTTGGGGAAATACATAACTTTACAAAGAGTACCAGGGAAGACTGAGTGCATGGCATGCCTCAATAAAGAGCCTACCCTCCACAGAAGATCTTGGAAAGATGTAAAAAATTACCTTCACAATTCTATTCAAAGCATCAAGAAAAAAATGGCTCGTGATGAAGCAGGATTAAAAGACAAGAAATAAGATGGAGTTAATGGATGAGGGTGGTTAGTTAGATCAGTGGTTCCCAACCCTGGTCCTCAGGGCACCCCTGTCCTGCATGTTTTAGATGTTTCCCTGCACCAACACACCTGATTAAAATGAATGGTCAAAAGCAGGCTTCTGCAGAGCTGGATAACAACCCATTCATTTGAATTAGGTGTGTTGGAGCAGGGAAACATCTAAAGCATGCAGGACAGGGGTGCCCTGAGGACCAGGGTTGGGAACCACTAAGTTAAATGTTTAGTTTAAGCTAAAAATGTTAGTTAGGGGCTAAAGAGGGGTTAGTAAGGGGATGGGGAGCATTGGGGTCCTCATTGTTTTGTTTTAAATGTTGACTACTGATCCAACTACGTTTGCTCATTAAATGTCATGATGCCCCCCTTGTTCATCCAAGCTTTGGACATACAGGTATGACATAAGTTGGAGTTCTAATAAAGATACAGTTTGTCAACTGAAACCCTCACCTTTCTAATATATTTTATACATATTGACAAGGACAGCCAGGAAAGACTGAACACGTGGCATGCCTTAAGATTCCTTGGGATCTCTGAACTGTCTGATTTCAAGTGTGTTGGAGGTCAAAGAAGGTGTTGACCAGCACTGACCAGTTGGTAAAGTCCATTATCCACAGAGCATGTCGGTCATCTAGGTGGAAGCTGGTGGTGAGTTTTCCAGCAAGAATGTTTGCTGGGACGGTTAGGGTGTTTCAATGCCTAGAATTTTCATACAGCAGGCAGGCTGTAGTGCTGGGGGGTCTGGATGCATATGTATGCTTAATACTTGGCAATACTAGTCTATCTTTAACTACTGTGTTTGCACCAACATCACCACAAACCATACTTGATTTACCTAAAATAGTACCTCATTCGGGACAGGTGGAGCAATGCTCCCCACTAGAATAAACCAGGTTTACAAAATAATGTCAAAACATGTAGGATACTATAAGCTAAATAACTAGATCCCTTGTGCTAGCCAACTCGTCAGGTGTTATGAATAGCGTACTGTAGAGTTGTTTTTGTTGCGGTTTAGCCCTCTGCAAGATGTAAACAGCGAGGTATGAAATACATTTGCCAACATAAGTAGATAAATACATTTGCATTCTACGTTGTTGAAATAATATTTGTACGCGTACGTGACCTAGGTTAAATAATTTCATGTCAAAATTGCAGAACCACACAGGCCAGCATAGAACCACACAGGCAGTGCCGGTCCTAGCACATTTGGCGCCCTATAGGCAAGATTTATCACCAGGTGTGTAGGTCCTCGAGGGTAGGCACATTGCAGCCGATCACCTTCTCAGCAGCTCGGTTGATACGCTGCAGTCTGCTCTTGTCATTCCTGCGGCAGCTGAAGAAATTCAACCTGCCAAAGACAATGATGGTGCACTTCTACACAGCCATCATTGAGTCCAGCCTCACCTCCTCCATCACCGTCTGGTACGCTGCTGCCAAGAACAAGAGCAGACTGCAGCGTATCATCCGCACTGCTGAGAAGGTGATCGGCTGCAATCTGCCCACCCTCGAGGACCTTCACACCTCGAGGACATGACAGATCTCTTATTGTTCTATCAAGTGCGGAAGCCTGACCGTCATTGTACTAGCTATACAAGGCTTGCTGTCCCCTCACCTCCCAGGTCAGATATGACCACCTGACTGCTCTGGACTCTTGATTACCTGAATGTCTGACTACCTAACTGCCTGTCTGATTGCTCCCTCAGTCACCTAATATCTGTGACGTATTAATTGAATGAAGACAGGTGTTTTAAGGATATTGTATTACACCAAACTCCTTATCTACTGTATTTACTGTATCCTCTTTTCTATCTAACATTTCTCTTGACTAATGGACATCGGATTCATTTTATATGTAACTGCAAATGGTAATTGGGAAACACACCAACATACACACAAAAAGGCAGTTGAGAACCACTCATTTATCCACTAACAATTTTTATCTTTTATCAATCTTTATATAACTACTGTGTTTGTCTGCACCAACAGCACCAAATATAATTTATTGTATGTGAAAACGTAGGCAACTTGGAAATAAACCGGTTTCTGATTCTGATTATAATGAATTATTTTGGGTTATCAACCCCTCTGCTAATTTACTAATATGGCCAACATTTTTATAGTTTATGGATTTCATTCATACTTCATTGATTGGTCGTGGCCAGGATTGCTGTAAGCTAAATAATTAACCAGTTTCCTTGTGCTAGCTAACTCGTTGTTAACTGACGTCAGGAGATATGAATACTGTAGATCTTTTTTTTTTATACCGGTTTAACGCTCTAAAAGACTGCAAGATCTTAAAGAAGATTGCCAACATGTGTCTGCCGTATTGGTAAGTCAATATATTTTTTAGCAGGTATCAGTTATTTTGTGAGTGACTTTACTGTATTAACCTGCCTAATTACACAGGTAGTTAAATAGATTTGCATTCGGCGTTGTTTAAATAATCTTTGTGCTTGTGTGCGTACGTGACCTAAATAATTTCATGCGAAAATTGCTAACGCATCTGTAATAGTTCGGTAGTTAAAATACATAATCAAAATAAGTCCATTAAAACCCATACACCACAATCTGCTTTTACATTAAATCGTTTAATTTAAACTCGTGCAAATTGGTTTGTCGACAACTAAAGTGAAAGCCATAGTCAGTATATGAGCGGCATATACCAAAAATGGCGATCCGGTGGTGGACAAAAGAAAAGTCATGTGATCTAAAATCTACCTAGTAACAGAGTAGTAACCAGTGGTCCTCACACCGGCGGGTCTGTGCACATATTTTTTCTTACGAGTGTATGGTGATTTTGAGGTGACTTCTGGCCTCGTGAGAGCCACCTAGTGCTAAAATATATTTTTTCAGGCTCCCTGCTCCTCCAGATAGGGTGGCCCTCACTTCGTGGGGTCTGAGTCAAGGTCCTCACATGGGTACAATAACCAGTATGTGTGTGTGTGTGTGTGTGTGTGTGTGTGTGTGTGTGTGAGAGAGATATGACCCTAGGGTGTGATAGTCTGGTTGAGTTGTGTTACATTTAGTCATTTAGCAGACTCTCTTATCCAGAGAGACTTACAGTAAGTACAGGGACATTCCCCCCCGAGGCAAAGAGGGGGAAGTGGGAGCGGGGAGCGGGGAGTCAGATGGCTGAGCGGTTAGGGAATCGGGCTCGTAATCATAAGGTTGCCTATTCGATTCCCGACACCCTACTTGCTTCGGGGGAATGTCCCTGTACTTACTGTAAGTCGCTCTGGATAAGAGCGTCTGCTAAATGACTAAATGTAAGTGCCTTTTCCAAGGACACAACGTCATTTTTGCACAGCCAGAATCGATCGGCAACCTTCTGATTAGTAGCCTGATTCCCTAACCGCTCAGCCATCTGACTCCCTGTTGTTGAGTGTTAACAGAAACATGATGGTGGTTGTTGTGTAAACACACAATGACATCCTACCTCCAATCCTCTCCTGGGGAATGCTTTTAAAAAACTGTGTACCAGGCCAAATGATCATCCTTACTGGTACTGTACCAGGCCAAATGATCATCCTTACTGGTACTGTACCAGGCCAAATGATCATCCTTACTGGTACTGTACCAGGCCAAATGATCATCCTTACTGGTACTGTACCAGGCCAAATGATCATCCTTACTGGTACTGTACCAGGCCAAATGATCATCCTTACTGGTACTGTACCAGGCCAAATGATCATCCTTACTGGTACTGTACCAGGCCAAATGATCATCCTTACTGGTACTGTACCAGGCCAAATGATCATCCTTACTGGTGTTGGTACTAGAGCGGTGTGTGTTTGGGAGCTGGGGCGGGTCTTGGTGTTTAGAGTCGTCTGTGAACCACCAGTCTTTGTCTGCTGAAGAGCTGGCTGAGACTTGTTGAATGAAGTGGGCTCTGACTTGGGGGGCAGGGCTGTGACTGGGGGGGCAGGGCTGTGACTGGGGGGGCAGGGCTGTGACTGGGGGGGCAGGGCTGTGTGTTTGTGGGGGACGGACAGGGTTAAGTGCAGGGCAGGGGGTAGGAGTAGGGGGCAGGGGGTAGGAGCAGGGTGTAGGGGGCAGGGGGTAGGAGTAGGGGGCAGTGGGTAGGAGCAGGGTGTAGGGGGCAGGGGGTAGGAGTAGGGGGCAGGGGGTAGGAGCAGGGAGCAGGGGGTAGGAGCAGGGGGTAGGAGCAGGGGGTAGTAGTAGGGGGTAGGGAGCAGGGGGTAGGGAGCAGGGGGCAGGGAGCAGGGGGTAGGAGCAGGGGGTAGGAGCAGGGGGTAGGAGTAGGGGGCAGGGGGTAGGAGCAGGGGGTAGGAGTAGGGGGAAGGGGGTAGGAGTAGGGAGCAGGGGGTAGGAGTAGGGGGCAGGGGGTAGGGGCAGGGGGTAGGGGCAGGGGGTAGGAGTAGGGGGCAAGGGGTAGGAGTAGGGGGCAGGGGGTAGGAGTAGGGGGCAGGGGGCAGGAGTAGGGGGCAGGCTGTTAAGCTGTCTGACTGGAACAGATGACCTGGAGACACTAAGCTACTTAGTCAGGAGGATTAATAGGGTCCCAGCGACATGCTGCTACGTGAGGTCCACTGCAGCCACACACACACACACACACACACTGTATAAGTGAATGTGTGTGTGTGTGTGTTCCTCATGACGTCACCTCTCTCCTGGTTTCAGTTAAGAAACAGACAGGAGGAGGGTGATGAATAACTCACAAATGATCCCTCTGTGTCTCTCTCTCCTTCTCTCTCTCTGGAACTGCTCTCTGACCAATATCCAAGTACAACAGCCGGTCTGACCAATCAAAATATAGAGGACTGAAGAACATTACCCAGTCTAGACCAATCACGGTAGAGGATCAAAGAACATAACCCAGTCTAGACCAATCACAGTAGAGGATTGAAGAGCAGTACAGACCTCCCACCCAGCAGAGCATGATAACACTCAGCTGGAGACCTGGGGAGAGAGGGAGGAGGAGGAGGAGGAGGGAGGAGGGAGGAGGGAGGAGGGAGGAGGGAGGAGGGAGGAGGGAGAGGGGGAGGGGGAGAGGGGAGGGAGGGAGGGAGGGAGGGAGGGAGGGAGGGAGGGAGGGAGGGAGGGAGGGAGGGAGGGAGGGAGGGAGGGGAGATGGAAAAGAGGTGCTGTGGAGCAAGAGGAAGAACAGAAGGGAAGCTTTATGGAGGCAGAACTACAGCAGGAGAGAGAGAGAACTACAGCAGGAGAGAGAGAGAACTACAGCAGGAGAGAGAGAGAACTACAGCAGGAGAGAGAACTACAGCAGGAGAGAGAGAGAACTACTGCAGGAGAGAGAGAGAACTACAGCAGGAGAGAGAAAATGGGAGGAGAGGGAAGGAGAGAGAGAGGAGAGCGAGGGAGGGAGGAATGTGGTGTGTAGACAGAGATGTAATGAGAGAAAGAGAGGGAGGAGTAGGGGTATGGGGAGGACTATTAGTGAGGGAGGAATGCAGAGTGGAGGCAGAATGAGGCCCTGGCTGGAGGAGAGGAGGAGGAGGGGGAGGCTGGGTGGAATGTGCCCAGGCTCTGATCACCTCTGCTGGGTAGATTAGACAGGACAGCAGTCCCGGACGTCCACCACCCTGGAGCCTGGGCCTGCCTGGTCTAGCTGGGCTTGACCGGAACCAGGGGGGGGGGGGGGGGGGGGGGGGGGCGGCTCCAGTTATCTAAATATGAACACAGCACAACACCTTCAACACTACACCATCACACATTCCAGCCTGTTTACATTAGCAAGCTGCTCACACGCACACACTCACACACACACACTCACACACTCACAGACACACACACACTCACACACACCACACACACACCACACACCACACACACACCACACACCACACACACACCACACACCTCACACACACCACACACCACACACACACCACACACCTCACACACACCACACACACACCACACACACACACCACACACACACAGCCATATTAGAGGCAGGCCCAGCCTCGTGCTTGTCTAGTCTAACGTAACGAAACAGGATTCTGCCAGCAGCGCTGATGGGAAGTTAAGATATTGATGTACAGTTAATATGGATATGTGAGGTATGATATTTGTAACCTTGGTAACCAGCCTCTAACGGATGGTGTTTATGAAGGGTAACCTTGGTAACCAGCCTCTAACGGATGGTGTTTATGAAGGGTAACCTTGGTAACCGGCCTCTAACGGATGGTGTTTATAAAGGGTAACCTTGGTAACCGGCCTCTAACGGATGGTGTTTATGAAGGGTAACCTTGGTAACCAGCCTCTAACTGTGCATGATGCGTTGTCTTCCAGGGTTTAAGCAGGAGAGAGGAGAGATGGATAGAGAGAGAGGAGAGAGGAGAGGAGAGGAGAGGAGGAGAGAGGGCAATGGAGAGAGGAGGAGAGAGGGAGAGAGAGATGGAGAGAGGTGCAGTGAGTTCAGTGTGTTCTCCAGTGAGAGCTCTGAAGAGACTGAGTGACAGAATGGCCAGGCTCAAGCTAGGACTCTCTCTGTCCTCCCCCACCTCCCCCCGATCCCCAGCCTAAGAAGAAGAGGAGAGGAGGAGAGGAGAAGGAGAGGAGGAGGAGAGAGAGGAGAGAGGGGAGCGAGAGGAGAGAGAGGAGAGAGAGGAGGAGGAGATGAGGAGAGAGGAGATGAGGAGAGAGGAGATGAGGAGAGAGAGGAGAGGAGAGAGGAGGAAGAGGAGAGGAGAGCGGAGGAGAGCGGAGGAGAGCGGAGGAGAGCGGAGGAGAGAGGAGAGGAGAGAGGAGGAGGAGGAAGAAGAGGAGGAGGAGGAGGAGGAGGAGGAGAGAGAGAGAGGAGAGAGAGAGGAGAGAGGAGGAGAAAGGAAGAGGAGAGAGGAGAGGAGAGGAGAGGAGAGGAGAGGAGAGAGAGGACCAAGTCAGCAGGAATGGAACATGAATTGCTGCACACTAAAATGATACTGGGCAAGGGAAGGAAGACTCACCACACACACAAATATGCACACATAATAAAAGGGATAATGGAGGTCCAAGGTTTCATTTACTGTCTCCTCTCCTTTTCTTCTGTCCTCCTTCACATTGAACAACAAAGTCTGCTCTAAACTCCACCTTTGCCTTACCACCCCATCTCCCCTCCCTCCCTCTCTACCTCTCTACCTCCCTCCCTCCCTCTGTCTATTTTCCACTTTCTCTCGCTTCCTCCTCTTTTTTTAACCTTTCTCTCACCTCCACTGTGCTCTCTCCGTCATCACCCTCCCTGCTCTCCCCCCCCCCCCCCCGCTCTCTCTCTCCCCCCTTCTTTGCTATCAGTGTTAAGATGTGTTTAATCAGCTCGGTGCTCGGCAGCTACGCTCTCTGCTCCCAGAATAGAAACACTCCAGGAATTCAGTTTAAAGTCTTTTTCACCCTCCTTCTCCCACCCTCTCCTCGCTCATTCATGATGCTCCACACACACTCTGACACACACACTTGCGCACACACACACACTTGCACATACTTATATACACACACACACACAAACACACACACATTCCCTCCCTCCCAGTCTCTGCTCTGTGACTGGAACCTCATGGCACTGCTTTCCTCAGATGTGTGTGTGTGTGTGTGTGTATGAGTGTGTGTGTGTCTTCTCTGTCCAGACCACCAGAGAGATGTGAGCCTGCTCAGTGTCTCTCAGTCTGTCACACACACACACGTACAGATGTGTGTGTGTGTGTGTGTGAGAGAGTCTCCAGTCTTCCAGACACACGTACAGATGTGTGTGTGTGTGTGTGTGTGTGAGAGAGTCTCCAGTCATCCAGACACACGTACAGATGTGTGTGTGTGTGTGTGTGTGTGAGAGAGTCTCCAGTCATCCAGACACACGTACAGATGTGTGTGTGTGTGAGAGTCTCCATTCATCCAGACACACGTACAGATGTGTGTGTGAGAGAGAGTCTCCAGTCATCCAGACACACGTACAGATGTGTGTGTGTGAGAGTCTCCAGTCATCCAGACACACGTACAGTCCTTGCATTAGCTGCTGCATGTAGAACGTCCTGCAGGGTTAGCAGGAGGTGAACTTGCTCATCCTCTGATTGGTAGGCACAGCTCAGTGGTTAGAGCATTTGGCTGCAGATCAAGAGGCTGCAGGTTCAGCTCCCCCCCTGTACTGTATATGGCCGGATTAAAGCCCAGTAACTTGTTGATGGGTTCTTTCCTTCCTCCTCTCTTCTCTTCTCTCCTCAAGTCACGTCCATTTTATTGATCCCACTAAGGGAAATTTGTTTGTAGACAGGTATTAAAACACATTCTATCCATCATAAATACTACATAAACAGCATACGTGCCCCCCCACAGAGACAACAGTACAGTACAAGGATCACTTCATGTTGAAACCCAGAAATAAGTGCCATTCATTTATGCAAATGTAGCCTCCTAATAGCAAAACAAACAAAAGAGTCCCCAAATCTTTTTGTTCTGTGGGTGGAAACTCTACACCTTCTTCCTGAAGGCAAGAGCTCAAACTCCCCCTTCAGGGGATGGTCAGTACAAGCCAATATGACCTGGGTCTTCCTTACGACCTGCCTCCCTTCTCTCCTTCCTCTCCTCCTCTCCTCCCTTCCCCCTCCCCTCACTGATTCCTTTCACTCTAGAGTTACACGCTACGCATCCATGACCCCTGTATGGGGTGTGCGTGTCCCAATAGGACTTACTACCTCACATGTTACATAATACATACATGTTATTTATCTACATAAATACATACATGTGAAATAGCCCCCTAAAAGCCACGCCCACCATGGCCTTCCCCCAAGACCTGGTGATGTGATGAATCATTAACTGGTACACACACACTGTCATTCACAATCTCACACATTCACACACAGTTGCACATCTGTCTCCCAGGCATTCCTCAAGCTTGACTAACTTATTTACACACGTAAAGAAGAGCTTGTATCAGCAGGGAAACACGACGGATCCTGGGAGTTGTAGTTTTTAATGGTGTCATGGCGTTAGGGTTAGGGTGTAATATGTTAAGGCATGTGATTCAGCATCGGATGACTGTGGGATTTAAACACTGCTGTAGCTGTTAGCCCCCCCCCACACACACACATATACGGTAGACACACACACAGCACACACACACACATACATATACGGTAGACACACACACAGTACACACACACACATACATATACGGTAGACACACACACAGTACACACACACACATACGTATACGGTAGACATACACACAGTACACACACACACATACATATACGGTAGACACACACACAGTACAAACACACACATACATATACGGTAGACACACACACAGTACAAACACACACATACATATACGGTAGACACACACACAGCACACACACACACACCCTCTAATCGGAGTATTGATCAGCTGACACATGTGACATCGACCGTAGTAACCCACAGAGGGATCTCAGGAACGTGTGTGAGGGTGTGTGTGAGGGTGTATGTGTGTGTGTGTGTGTGTGTGCCCAGGCTGATATACAGTGGGCTAATTAGGTTGAAAGCCTGTTGTGCTGTAATGAGATGGGATGCTGATATGGGCTTCAGGTTTCACATCACCACACTAGACTCATCAGTACCTCATTACAACCACGGAAAAGTGTGTGAGTGTGTACTCATCTGTCGGTGTGTTTGCTTGTATTTGTGAGTTTGTAAAGATATGTGTGTGTATTTAGACGTGTACAAATGTGTGTGTGTGTGCTTGTATGTGAGCCTGTGTGTGTGTGTGTGTGTGTGCTTGGTCATGTGGAACAGCATGTCTGTAGCGTGTGGTATGACAGGCTCTCGAGGGCGACCGTTGTCATGCTAGCTCTCTCTTACGAGGAGGAGGGGGGAGGAGGGCGAGAGAGGGTGGGCGAGAGAACAGAGAGAGAGGGAGACAGGCTAGATATATGTAGTCATTATATCTCTGCTCCACTGCCCTGTAAGAGCGTATCTGTGTGTGTATATCTGTGTGCATGTATACATGTTGTGTGTGTAAATATCTGTATATTTGTGTGTATGTATTTGTATGTGTGTGTGTGTGTAGAGATGGGAAGTAATGAAGTACATGTCCGTAAAAACGTTTATTTACCTCTGCGAACTTTCAGGAGGTATATAAACGGATTTATTAGCTTTTGAGAACGTCTTCTGGACCAATAGGAACAGCGTATTGGTCCAATTATTGCACTAGTATATAAGAAACTTCTTTACTGTACTTAAGTCGATTTTTCTGGTATCAGTACTTTACTTCACTATTTATTTTTCTAACAACTTTTTACTTTCACTCCTTAAATTTTTTACACAAATATCTGTACTTTCTACTTCTTACATTTTCAAGCCAGGTTCGTTTCTTTAGTTTGAATCTGTCCTGGCTGGCACGATATATATTATTTCTTGTCATTGCGTGCCTTTTTTCATTTCCTGGTTATCACAACAAACGTAAGCTAGTCTACTAAGCTACCATGGAGCAAGGAAAAATACAACAAGAAGAATAGTTTTCCCAAAGTTTTCTAAAAAGTTCCATATATTGTTAGATTATTTGTACTTTTTTTCATGTTTTTAAAAGGTTGAAAAAAATATTTTTGACAAAATGTTTCGAAAAGGTCCTCTACTTTCACTGTGTGGGGAAAACCCCCCCCCAAAAAGGGTTAGGTAGAGGCAGAGAGGGGGTATAGGGGTGAGGGTAGAGAGGGGAGGCAGAGGTAGAGAGGGGGTATAGGGGTGAGGGTAGAGAGGGGAGGCAGAGGCAGAGAGGGGGTATAGGGGTGAGGGTAGAGAGGGCAGGCAGAGGTAGAGAGGGGGGCAGGGGTGAGTGTAGAGAGGGGAGGCAGAGGTAGAGAGGGGGTATAGGGGTGAGGGTAGAGAGGGCAGGCAGAGGTAGAGAGGGGGGCAGGGGTGAGGGTAGAGAGGGTAGGCAGAGGTAGAGAGGGGGGCAGGGGTGAGGGTAGAGAGGGGAGGCAGAGGTAGAGAGGGGGGCAGGGGCTAGAGGTGGAGGTGGTGCCTTTCAGATCTCACATGTTCACACCCACGCCATGTGAATCACTCTAGAAGGGACAGATAACATTTACATCAGCCACCTGACTCCCGTCCAGACTCCCGTCCAGATAAACAGGCTTGTTGGTCTAGGAGAGGAGGAGGACAGTGGGAACACCTGTGTGCTGGTTAACCATTAGAACATTTCTCTCTCTTGTACTCTCTCTCTCTTTCTCTCCCACTCTCTCTCTCTCTCTCTTGTACTCTCTCTTCCTCTCTCCCTCTCTCTCCCTCCAGACCTTTGTCCTAGTCTCTGTAGTGAGAGGACAGTCCAAGGTCCAGGTGTTCACTTGCTACACTGCACCACAGGAAACTGGGACTAAATCACATAACTGTGACGCAGCATTGCAGGAACCCTTGGAGTTGTAGTCCAGAAATGGCTGTGCAGCAGTTTAGCTAATAAGAGTTGTAGTCCAGGTGTGCCCCAGTGTGCAGTGCTTGTTTTAATCCTCTGAGGAATTCATTTCAAAGAGTTGAAAGAGGGAGAGAGAGAAAGAACAGGAGGCAGAACAGGAGAGAGAGAGAAGTAGGATAGAGAGAGATGGTGACCTAGCTGGTGGTTACCCAGGCTTAAAGAAACAACTCGACATAACTGCTGGGTTTGAATAACATGATGATGCAATAGACTGTCATTACGAATCTGGCTGTAGTGGTGGTACACATAACATGTACATTTGTTATTCATTTGTATATGATTTAAATACAGTATTATAGTAACTTTATAGTTTATACTGTATTATAGTATACTGTACAGAATATAACTGAGGACACACTGATGCAAATTTTTTACTGGTGTTTTGACTGTATTTTGTCTCTCTTCTCATCTTCCCCTCCCCCTCTCTCCCCATTCACCCCTCCATTCTCCCCCTCTCCTCTCCCCTGTTTGTCCTCCCTTCTTTTTCTCTCTCTCCCCACTCCTACTCTCCCTCCCTCCTCTCCCCCCTTCTCCTTCCTTCTAACTCCCCCCCCACTCCTCCTCCCTTAACCCTCTCCCCCCCCACTCCTCCTCCCTTCACCCTCCCCCCCCCCCCCCCCCCCACACTCCTCCTCCCTTCACCCCCCCCCCCCCCAGAAGAGGCTGACTACTCGGCCTTCGGTACTGACTCCCTGACCAGGAAGCGTACGGTCCTCTCCGCGGTGCTCCTGCGTCCGGACGTGGGCAGGAAGAAGCCTCCAGTCATCATCAGCCTCCCACGAGACTTCCGTCCCGTCTCCTCCATCATCGACGTGGACATCCTCCCCGAGAGCCACCGGCGCGTGCGGCTCTACAAGCACGGGCAGGAGAAGCCGCTAGGCTTCTACATCCGGGACGGCTCCAGCGTGCGCGTCACGGCCCAGGGCCTGGAGAAGGTGCCGGGGATCTTCATCTCCAGGATGGTGCCGGGGGGGCTAGCGGAGAGCACGGGGCTGCTGGCCGTGAACGACGAGGTGCTGGAGGTGAACGGCATCGAGGTGGCGGGGAAGTCTCTGGACCAGGTGACCGACATGATGATCGCCAACAGCCACAACCTCATCGTCACGGTGAAGCCGGCCAACCAGCGCAACAACGTGGTACGAGGAGGAGGGGGTGGGGCGTCCGGGAGCTCGGGGCGTTCCTCCGACAGCGGGGCGAGTTACTACGGTTACTCGGGCGGCGCCGCGGCGACGACGCCCACGCACATCATTCAGAACTTCGAGGAGGAGGATCTGGACAGCGAGGAGGACGAGGAGGACCTGGTGATCGAGGCCGGGGCAGAGGCCGGGGCAGAGGCCACCCTCATCCTCGGGGCTGTGTCCACCAGCTCCAGCATGCGCTCGCTCCCCCGCTACGAGCCACACCTTAACCTCCGCACTGGCCCCGCCCCCTTCGCTGGCCCCGCCCCTGCAAAGTCCAACGGAAGCCTGGGGGCCAATGGCAGCACGGGGTCTCTCAGCCCTCTTGACAGGGGCCCTGAGGGGCGGAGCCTGGAGGAGGACGGAACTGTCATAACACTGTAGGGACACACACACTATCACACACACTGTACCACACACACTATCACACACACTATCACACACACACACACCTTGAAAGAGCACACTGGTATCCAGTACGTACATCCATGGAGGGGTGGACTGGATCTGTACCCTTGTGAAGCTGCACCTGAGAAGCACTACATCCTGCTTGCTTTTAGACAGACAGACAGACATGCCAACGACCCTGCATGTGTGCCATAGCAACAACAAGCCGCTCCCACACTGTGACAGACAGTCAGGTTGATGATGGGTGCGTTCGACATGGACTGCGGCTGCATGAAACGACCGGCGAGAGTAGCCGCTTGCAGTCGGGGAGGAGTTGAAAACGGCTCTGTAAAGTCGGACATTCCAGCTTCTAGTGGTTTGCTGCGTTGACGTCAGTCATGGCCGATCAAGCGCTGTTTGCTTACTTTACTTTATTTATAATTAAACTTAGTCTTTCCGTTAGTGAAGAGGCGGACTAAAACCCTTTCTTCAACACATTTTTTATTCAATTAAACTGTTTGGTCCGGATTTGAGCGTTGGCGAAACTGAAGGTGTCAGAATAATTACAAAACACGCGTCAATTCGCAGTTCTCGAATCGATCTCACGGTACTTTGATGGCTACGTCACAGTGACCTAGCGTCGGCGCCGTCTCAAGTCGGACAAAAAGTCTAACCAGAATTCACTGTTTCAAGTCAGCCGCCTGCAGGCGGCTGCAGCGCTGCATGAAGTCAGGTCATGTCGAACGCACCTGATGTCCAGGGTGTTCGGTGGGTCTGGGACGCTCTGATTGGCTCTTCCCAATGTCTCGGCCTGGCTGGCTGGGCGTGGCAGTCCCCTGTGCCTCCACTAGAGAGTGCTGGTGATGAGGGGCTTCGTTAACACGTCACCTTTCAAAGAAAAAGAAAGCGTGTTTTTTATTGAACGAGCGAGCGAATGCACTTATCTGGGGGATCTGAGGTTGGACTAACCATCTCATCTTGCCTTGTCTCTGCGTTCAGCAATAACCACTCCCCCTTAAGCAATCGCGGCATGCGATTGGGTGAAACTTTTTAGCTTCCAATGTGCGTGTTACCATAGTAACTGGCAAATTGAGCTGAGGTCTGCAATAATGTTTTTTTTTTTTGGTCTGGCTGAAGAGAGGAAAAGAAACTGAGTAATAATCTGGGTTTTAGTAATTAGACACTTCTATATTACTGCTGTTCCTCCTCACTAATCATGTGCTTCTGTTTAGGCAGCCATTGCTCAAGCAGCGGAACTCAAACATACAAAAAACACTTTAGTTTTAGTTTTTTTTCTGTGATTTGTTTTGATGATTGGTTCCGTGTTGTGTCTGGGAGTGTTCTAATTGGGTATGCTTCACAACTGACTATATGACCACTAAGGAAGCGAGAACCTTTCTCCATTCGACCAATGGGAAGTTGTCATTTGTGTATCCAGGAAGTAACTAGCCAGTAGCTGTCTCCCCTCCTGAGGACAGTGGAACCTGTCGCAGAACTAGAACCTCAAGTAGAATGTACTTCCTGTGGCTGCAAGAAGTGGGTTCCTTGTTCTCTAGAACATTCAGAAGACTCCTCCTCTCTCCTCCTCTCTCCTCTCTCCTCCTCTCCTCTGACAAAAGCATGATTGTAAAATGGGATTTCCTGATTTGTCTGGACCATGACTCATCTCTCACTCTTCTCAGTACTGTATATTCATCATGACTCATCTCTCTCTCTCTCTCTCTCTCTCTCTCTCTCTCTCTCTTCTTTACTACTTCCTGTCTCCCCCTCCTCATGGTCCCTGTCTCTGAGTCCACTTGGATGTGTCCAGTAGAGGTTCACGTATGAAGAGTGACTCAGTCACCACACAGGACATACAGGATGTAGTAGCACCGGTTCTCCTGTACACTCCGAATCCTTTATCAGTCTCACTTAGCGGAGCACACACACAGACACCTGCAGGCAGCGGCAAAACACACACACCCCACACACACACACCCCACACACACACACCACACACACACACCCCACACACACACCCCACACACACGCACCCCACACACACCCCCCTCAGACACCCCCCCCCCCCCCCCCCCCCACACACACACACACACACACCAGGGACGTGGGCAGGAAAGGGAGTTGGAATGTAGTTCTGGTATGAAACCATCCCTCTTTGTTTCCACTCATTAAGACGTTGGAAGTTATCTGGGATCTCACGAGCAAAGCGTGCACCGCCTGGTACAGAGTGAAAGGGCTTTGTTCTTTAGAAAGTTTAAGTTGTCATCTCCACACCCAGGTAAATACCTGTGCTGTGTTCTCCTCAGGTGTGTATGGCCTGGTTGATATGGGACACACACACACACAGGCACACAGAAACCTGTGAGGGTGTGTTTGGGGAGGGTGGGGCCTGTCTACCTGATGTATGACTAGGTGTGTATGTGTGTACACACCTGACTGTACTTGAGTGAATACAACTGTCACTACACTGTACAGTAGAGCTATTCCTGGACTACAACTCCCACCAAACTGTACAGTAGAGGCTATTCCTGGACTACAACTCTCATCAGCTGTACTGTGTGGGCTGTAAGCACTGCAGACGCCCCCCTGTGGAGAGGGAGCGGATGTTGCAATGCATTGTTGTTAATGAAGTCTTCTGCCCTCTGAAATAACCTATAGGGAACAATTACCTCACACACCTTCCTCTCTCTAACATCTCTTCATCCAGCTCCCCATCTATCACTCCCTCCCTTCATCCATCAATTCATCCCTTCATCTCAGTCGATAGGATCACCAGGGGAGAACACTACACTCACACACACAAACACACACACACAGTACTCAGATGATGTTATGGTACACAGGGTGTTGTAGTGAGGCTGTCTTGTGTGTCTCGTTCTAAACACGTAACTTTCATGACGAGTGGCATTTGGACGAAAGATTTTAGCGATTACTGTTAATTTATTTTGTTTTTAACCACACAGGACAAGGGGATTGTAACCACAACAAAATTATTTATTTTCTAATCAACATATTACTTTATTTGCCTAGTACACATTTTATGAATTTATTTTATATATAAATGATCCAATATGTTAATTCACGATGGAAGTTCTTATTCTGATGTATTCCTAATAGATATTATTACCTTTTTGATCTGAAAGAAATAGTTTTTTTTCGGTCTAAGCTGGGCTGCTGGTTATACACGTCGCCATGACATTTCCATACTGTGAACAATTTCCGGCTTGTTTAGAGTTTAGAGAACCCGAACTAATGTCTGAACATTTTGCTTTGTGTCCGATTTGTGTTTTTTTCTTTTTGTACGAATGAGCAATGATTTTTGCTTGCCAGAATAAATCCTAAAGTATAGATTTGTACTGAAAATTGTCAGTATTTTCTTATTGAAGCTACACAATGTACATTTTTATCACATTTAATGAAGATTCATGATAGTTGATTCCATGAGCTGGAGAAAATAAACTAACATGTAGCAATCCCTACCTTTTATGTATTGTCTATTATTATCCAACCATACAGTTTCTATTCATTACATTATTGAACATTATTTTATGTGTGGGGGAAAAAGTTGTTCACAGACGTTGATCAGAGAGAGGCTGTACGCCACCTTGTGGACAGCCTGTGAATCGTCCAACTTTCATGAACAAGTTAGATTTGGCGACTCCGTTGTCATCCTCTACATTGACCTCGTTCACCAGACCACCGGGTAAATATCGAGGTAAACATGTCTGACACAAACATGAAACGGCTGGTAAATAAAATCTATCGGCCGTTATCTCTTAAAATGTTACAGGATGAAACAAGCCCGCTGAATCATTCAGACCACTGGAGGGGGACTTTCTAGAGCATATGAGAATCACGTGACGTGACGTTGAGCCAACATGGCGACACAGTGCTGATGTTGCAGCCCCAACAAACTCGTTGGCGACAGTATTGACACTAACCGATAGCCCGGTTCCGTTTGCCTTTCTGACACCTGCGTCAAACGCAGGGCCCGGCCGAGGATGACGGCCTGAGAAAAGATCGGTCCCTCCAAGAGATGCAACAACAACATCATCTTCATCTACCACCACCGCCGCCACAACAGACGCAGACAGAATCCAGCACGAAAACGAAGAGCATGTTTCTGTCCAGGGCTCTGGAGAAAATCCTGTCGGATAAGGAGGTGAAGCGGAGCCAAAACAGCCAGTTACGGAAAGCCTGTCAGGTTGCACTCGGTGAGCAAGTTGTGTTTTTATCAGTGTCTGTACGTCTGTACGATGTGTGTGTGACACATAAACCAAGACTTGGGTGCTAAGTTTAGCTAGCAAGGTAGCTCTAGCTAGGCTAGTTAGCTGCTAGCCGTTTAGCATTAGCCTAACCACTAATGGCCTTTCAGAGCTGACAGCTAGCTAGCTAACGTCAATATGCTTGTGTATCATTAAAATACCTGGACAACTAGCTAGGGAGGGTGGCGTGATCCGACAACGGCGCTTTTTGTAACAGTATTTGTGTGACTACCAACCTGGTAACTTAGTAGTTAGGTAGTTAACTAGCGAGCTAGCTAGCTTGCTAGTTACTTGACCAATCATTGTGCCGTACGTAGCACTGTGAACTGGCCAAAGCGGCACCTGAAGTCATTCAACTCCAGGATATTCTGACGTCCGGGCTTTTCCATTGAACGACTGAGCGGATCGTTTTACACACCCATCCAGCTCGTGTGTAAAACGAGCTAACCTAGGTTGTTTGATGAGAGATCTGCAAGATCCCGTTTTCCTCTGTATTTACTGTGGCCAGCCTATAAGCTGTCATTTGAACAGGGGAACGTACGTGTCAACTATTTAAATACCAGAGATATATTGCCTGTCTTTCTGTTCACCGGAGGGTGACAAAGTTGCGTACTCACTAGTAGCTTAGTGACACTTAGCAACTCAAATTTAAACGGAACAAGGAAGTAATGTGCCAATCCCCCCCAACCCCCTGTTGGTTTTATTTTCCTGGTTCCACTCTAAGATAATCATTCACCACTGGAAGATCCGGTTTAGTAGGATGAGGGTGGTTGAATATTCAGGAAGTCTTGTAGCTCAGTAGTTTTTCCTTGAAATGGTTTGAGGCTGAAAATAAGAGAGCGGGAGTTGATCGGTGACTGTGTTTTGATCTCAATCTGAAGCCTTTCATTATGCATGCATCAGATAGAGGCTCTCTCTCCTCATCTCCTCTCCTGTCTCCTTATCTCATCCTCTTCTCTCTACTTGTCTTTCCTCTCCTTTCTACTTCTCTTTTCTCCTCTTCTCACTTATCAATCTCCTTTCCTATTCTCTCTCCTTCACTTATCTCCTTTTCTCCCTTCTCCTCCTCTCTTCCCACTCTCCTCTCCTGTGTGTTTGTGTGTGTGGAGAGCAGTAGTGTGTGTGTGTGTGGCTTTGAGTGGGTGGAGACCTCATGCCTGCATGACTAAATGGTAGCAAATAACACTGTCTGGTCATCTGACTGGTAATGGAGGGTGTGTGTGTGCGTACGTGTGTGTGTGCTTGTACGTGAGTGTGTGCTTGTACGTGAGTGTGTGTGTCTGTAAATGAGGGTACCTTTTAATAATCACTACTTGTCTAATCAGGTATGCAGGTCAAAGTTCATGTTTCCTCCAGTGATTCTGACCCTGTCTCCTCCCTCCTCTCCTCTGCTCTCTCTCTCCTCTCCTCCTCTCCTCTGCTCTCTCTCTGTCTTCTGCTCTCTCTCCTCTCCTCTCTCCTCAGATGAAATCAAGATCGAGCTAGAGAAGCAAAAGTAAGTTCCTCCCATCTTTCTTTTGTTTATTGAATGTGAACACGTAGATGCTGTGTTCTAGCTTGTGTGTGCTAGTGGCAGGTAGATCTGCAGCTACGGGTCAATGAATTGCTTCTCGGTGACATAGCTGTCACATTTGCTTAGCGTGTGTGCATGCACACAAAATTGTAGTTATGTGCTTGTGTGTACTACTGCCACACACACACACACACACTCTAGAAACAACCATTCATCGACAACGTCTCAGACCGCTGAATGACCTCACTTCCTGTGCTCATGTCTGGCTGGGGGTCGGCTCTCTCGATTGGTTCCCTGACCCTGTGGTGTTGTTCCATAGAGATGGCACAGTGGTCCCGCCCAGAGCTAACTACATCGAGGCTGATAAGTATGTGCTGCCCTTCGAGCTGGCCTGTCAATCAAAGTCCCCACGGATAGTCAGCACTTCGCTGGACTGTCTACAGGTACACACACACATACACATACTACACATGCACACACACACACACATACTGTTATTATCGTTCGCTCCCTCTCCCTCTCAGACATACTGTAAATGCACAGACACTTTGACAAATTCACTAACCCCCTCCCTCCCTCTCTTCCTGCCTGCCTGCAGAAGCTCATAGCGTACGGCCACATCACAGGCAACGCCCCTGACAGCAGCGCCCCGGGGAAGCGTCTGATCGACAGGCTGGTGGAGACGGTGTGTGACTGCTTCCAGGGTCCGCACACGGACGAGGGCGTGCAGCTGCAGATCATCAAGGTGGGTTACATGACCTGAGGGTCACATGACTTGAGGGTCACATGATCGTTACCTGTGTGTCCTCACGGTCCTCTTAGAAGCTCAGGGACATGGTCTGAATTTTATATCAGTTAAGAAAACTACCTTTCTGACTGAATCTCTTCTCGCCCCCAGGCCCTTCTGACGGCAGTCACCTCTCCCCACATAGAGATCCATGAAGGCACGGTTCTGTTGACGGTCAGGACCTGCTACAACATCTACCTGGCCAGCAGGAACCTCATCAACCAGACCACGGCCAAGGCCACGCTCACACAGATGCTCAACGTCATCTTCACCCGCATGGAGACGCAGGCGGTCAGTCTGGCCCCCGGCTATTACCAGCTAGTACACACTCCAACTAGTGCACACTCCAGCTAGTACACACTCCAGCTAGTACACACTCTAGCTAGTACCTGCTAGTACACACTCCAGCTAGTACACACTCCCGCTAGTACACACTCCAGCTAGTACACACTCCTGCTAGTACTAGCTAGTACACACACCAGCTAGTACTAGCTAATACCAGTTAGCACCAGCTAGTGCACACTCCACACCCATCTCCCTGACCCCCCTGCTCGGTTTCCAGGCCCTGGAGGCCCAGGAACAGGAGAAGGACCGGCTGCCTCTGCCCCCCCGGCCCTCCTGCCCCTCCCCAGGGGGCGTCTCCGGCTCCCCCCGCTCCGACCGGAGCCACACCCCTGACCCCGGCCCCTCCCCCGTCGGCAGCACCCCGGACCTCAGCTCCACCACGCCCCCTGCCCCCGACACGCCCTCGCTCAACGGCCAACCAGAGGAGGGCAGGGCAGAGGAGGAGGCGGAGAAGAGGGAAGCCACACCCCTTCCAGGTACGGTGCCAACTGGGTGCGTTGCTAGGCAGGCGGTGAGCGTTGCTAGGCAGGCGGTGAACGTTTCTAGGTAGGGGGTGAGCATTGCTAGGCATGGGGTGAGCGTTGCTAGGCATGGGGTGAGCGTTGCTAGGCATGGGGTGAGCGTTGCTAGGCATGGGGTGAGCGTTGCTAGGCATGGGGTGAGCGTTGCTAGGCATGGGGTGAGCGTTGCTAGGCATGGGGTGAGCGTTGCTAGGCATGGGGTGAGCGTTGCTAGGCATGGGGTGAGCGTTGCTAGGCATGGGGTGAGCGTTGCTAGGCATGGGGTGAGCGTTGCTAGGCAGGGGGTGAGCGTTGCTAGGTAGGGGGTGAGCGTTGCTAGGCATGGGGTGAGCGTTGCTAGGCATGGGGTGAGCGTTGCTAGGCATGGGGTGAGCGTTGCTAGGCATGGGGTGAGCGTTGCTAGGCATGGGGTGAGCGTTGCTAGGCATGGGGTGAGCGTTGCTAGGCATGGGGTGAGCGTTGCTAGGCATGGGGTGAGCGTTGCTAGGCATGGGGTGAGCGTTGCTAGGCAAGGGGTGAGCGTTGCTAGGCAGGGGGTGAGTGTTGCTAGGCAGGGGGTGGTTGTTTACTGAGTCATGGCTGCAGTCTCTGATTGTCCTCTGCAGATGTGTTCGATGAAGAAGCTCCTGCCACGCCCCCCACAGTGACCAAGGAGAGGGTGGAGGAGGAGAGGGGGGAGGCAGGGAGGGCGGAGGAGGGGGAGGGAGAAAAAGAAGATACAAAGCCCACAGAAGAAGTTAAGGCGGAGGAGGAAGTGACATCATCTGAACCGGAGTCCCAGACACAGACCGGACCAGGTCAGACATTTTTTTATTCTATTCAATTTTTATTTAATTATTTATAAATGTTTTATTTCATATTTATATTAAATTTATTTATGAAATTGTTTAAATACAGTTGCATGCTTTCAAATGAACAGGGCTGTAATATTGATGTAAATGTACTAGGGGGGGGGGTGAATCAATTCTCATTTGAATCGATTCACATTTGAATCGCGATTCAGTCTTCTAGCGGTTCACATCGATTTGTCTGAGGTGGATATGCGAAGGACAGCTGACAGGTAATGATCAGGGTCTGCAGTTCAACTAGCAAACCATCAGCCCGCGTCCACTGAATCAGTAAAGTTCTTATTATGTCCGCGTTAGTTTTTTTTCTTCACAGCTTTCACTTTGACCTCAGTAAACAGATACTTAGAAGTCCATGTCTTGTTAAAAGTTAATCAGTGGCAAAGTTTTTAATTTTCGAGGGCTAACCAACAGCTAACTCTCCTGTCGGTGAGGTTGCGCAAGCGCACATATGTAAATCGCCTGATCACTGTAGTCTTTCAGGACTACATATTTACTACCGCTCAACACATTTATTTATTTTACATTTTTGATTTACCTCACGCGGGCCGGATTGAGACAGCCTGTGGCCGGTTATGGCCTGCGGGCCGTACAATGCCCAGGTCTGCTAAACTGACTCTCTGGTGCTCAGGTCGTAATTTCAATCACACAGCACGGAGCTACAGGAATATCTGGACCACAGCTAATCAGAGGCAAAGACCCGCCCCATCTCTGTCTCTGATTGGTTTAGACCACGATATGCTCCAACCATGAGTGTCAGTTCCGTCTTAGGATAACAAATGCTTCGTTTGTGGAGAGACAGCGGATGCGAGGAGGTTAGGTGCACCGGTGCGACCTAGGAAAAAAGTTTCTGTTTAGTCGCACCCGTACACATTTTGGTCGCATAGTGCAACCAAATTGGTCGCACTCTAGAGCCCTGCTCTTGGATTATCCACTGTCCTTAACTCCTCCCCCTTCCTCCCTCTCTCTCGCTCGCTCTCCCTCTCTTCTCCCTTCTGCCTCTCCTCCTCTCTTCTCCCTCCTGCCTCTCCTCCTCTCCTGTCCCAGGAGGGGACCATGCCTCTCTCCCCCAGCCGGAGCAGGGGGAGTTGGCGCCCCCCAGAGGCAGGGTGGAGGGGCAGCAGATGAACGGCATCATAGAGGATCGAGGCTCAGTCTCCTCTTCGGACATCCTGGTAAGTAGAGTCCCCTGATGCTACAGTAGAATCCCCTGGCTCTACAGTAGAATCCTCTGGTGCTACAGTAGAATCCCCTGGCTCTACAGTAGAATCCTCTGGCTCTACAGTAGAATCCTCTGGTGCTACAGTAGAATCCCCTGGCTCTACAGTAGAATCCCCTGGTGCTACAGTATAATCCCCTGGTGCTACAGTAGAATCCCCTGGTGCTACAGTAGAATCCTCTGATGCTACAGTAGAATCCTCTGGCTCTACAGTAGAATCCCCTGGTGCTACAGTATAATCCCCTGGTGCTACAGTAGAATCCCCTGGTGCTACAGTAGAATCCTCTGATGCTACAGTAGAATCCCCTGGTGCTACAGTAGAATCCCCTGGTGCTACAGTAGAATCCCCTGATGCTACAGTAGAATCCTCTGGTGCTACAGTAGAATCCCCTGGCTCTACAGTAGAATCCTCTGGTGCTACAGTAGAATCCCCTGGTTCTACAGTAGAATCCTCTGGTGCTACAGTAGAATCTTCACCAGGATGAGAGATCCACACTCAGAGAGCCACGCTGTTTCAGGGTTCTGTGTAAGTTGTTTTTACCTTTCTCCCCCCCCCCCCCCCTCCCGCAGGATTCTGAGGGTTGCCATGGAGCCCCCCCTGGTAGCAGGTTCTCTCATGTTCTCCAGAAGGACGCCTTCCTGGTGTTCCGCTCCCTCTGCAAGCTCTCCATGAAGCCCCTGGCCGACGGACCTCCAGACCCCAAGTCAGACATCTCCCTCTCCCTGATCTCCCTCACCCTGTCCTCTCTCTCCCTGTCCTCTCTCTCCCTGATCTCCCTCTCCCTGTCCTCTCTCCCTGTCCTCTCTCTCCCTGATCTCCCTCTCCCTGTCCTCCCTCTCCCTGATCTCTCTCTCCCTGTCCTCCCTCTCCCTGATCTCTCTCTCCCTGTCCTCCCTCTCCCTGTCCTCTCTCTCCCTGATCTCCCTCTCCCTGTCCTCTCTCCCTGTCCTCTCTCTCCCTGATCTCCCTCTCCCTGTCCTCTCTCTCCCTGTCCTCTCTCTCCCTGTCCTCCCTCTTCCTGATCTCCCTCTTCCTGATCTCCCTCTCCCTGTCCTCCCTCTCCCTGATCTCTCTCTCCCTGTCCTCCCTCTCCCTGTCCTCTCTCTCCCTGATCTCCCTCTCCCTGTCCTCCCTCTCCCTGATCTCCCTCTCCCTGGTCTCTCTCTCCCTGATCTCCCTCTCCCTGGTCTCTTGATACCCCTATCTCCCTGTCTTACATCCTCGACTCCTAACATCTAAGTCTGTCATAGTTCCCTTGCCTTAACATTAAGTTTTATACATTAAACTTCTAACTCCTTATTCACCTCCTAAATCCTAGTTCCTCATTCCCTTCCCTCTGCCTAAGTAAACATCTGTGTTTCTGAAGTCGTTCTGCGTGGTTAGCTGGTCTGCTCTCTCTTGGAAGTCGCTTTGGATAAAAGCGTCTGCTAAATGTAAATGTCTGGTCTGGGAAGGCCTCAGTTACAGGAACATGAAACCCAGTGCGGGGAGGAGGGGGAGGAAGGGGAGAGGGAGGAGGTTGGCCAGGTGATAGGTGGTGGTGAATAGGAGGTGAATAGTGTAACAGAACCTGACTACCATGTCCAGACGAGGGGAGGGGAGGGCAGAGGGAGGGGAGGAGAGGGGAGAGGGAAGGGAGGGAGGGAGGGAGGGAGGAGGGACAGAGACGGAGGGAGGAAGGAGAGGAAGGATGGGAGACTGAGCTCAATCATTCCATTATATTTGATTCCATAACTTTGAAATAATGTCTTATCTCTTTCCTCTGTCTCCCCCTCTCGTCTCCTCCCCCTCTCGTCTCCTCCCCCTCTCCTCTCCTCCCCCTCTCCTCTCCCCCCCCTCTCCTTTCCCCCCTTCTCCTCTCCTCTCCTCCCCCTCTCCTCTCCTCTCCTCCCCCTCTCCTCTCCCCCCCTCTCCTCTCCTCTCCTCCCCCTCTCCTCTCCCCCCCCTCTCCTCTCCTCTCCTCCCCCTCTCCTCTTCTCCCCAAGGTCTCATGAGTTGCGTTCCAAGGTGGTCTCCCTGCAGTTGCTGCTGTCTGTGCTGCAGGGGGCGGGGCCTGTGTTCCGCACGCACGAAATGTTTGCCAACGCCATCAAGCAGTACCTGTGTGTGGCGCTGTCCAAGAACGGGGTCTCCTCCGTGCCCGAGGTGTTCGAGCTCTCGCTCGCCATATTCCTCACGCTCCTCTCTCACTTCAAGGTCCACCTCAAGATGCAGATCGAGGTACACACACGCATGTAAACACACACACACACACCAGATAAGACAGACAACACTGCTGAAATATTTTCATGGGAATGAGCTTCCATCTTGTCTTAGACTCCCTCTCTCTTCCCCTCTCTGCTCCTTCCCACCACCTCCTCTCCCTCTCCAGGTGTTCTTCAGAGAGATCTTCCTCACCATCCTGGAGACGTCCTCCAGCTCCTTCCAACACAAGTGGATGGTGATCCAGACCCTCACACGCATCTGTGCAGGTACACACCCGCACACATGCACACACACACACACACACTCACACACACTCTCACACACACCCACTCTCACATACACACACACAGACTCACACACACTCTCACACTCTCTCACACACACACACTCTCTCTCACGCACACACACACGCGCACACACACACACAGACCCCCCCCAGGGCTCCCAGCATGCTCCTCTGTCCCCAGACGCCCAGTGTGTGGTGGACATCTACGTGAACTATGACTGTGACCTGAACGCTGCCAACATCTTCGAGCGTCTGGTGAACGACCTGTCCAAGATCGCCCAGGGCAGGAGCGGCCAGGAGCTGGGCATGACTCCTCTGCAGGTACACTGACTCCCTCTGACTCCTCTGCAGGTACACTGACTCCCTCTGCAGGTACACTGACTCCCTCTGACTCCTCTGCAGGTACACTGACTCCCTCTGCAGGTACTCTGACTCCTTCTGACTCCCTCTGACTCCTCTGCAGGTACACTGACTCCCTCTGACTCCTCTGCAGGTACTCTGACTCCCTCTGACTCCTCTGCATGTACACTGACTCCTTCTGACTCCCTCTAACTCCCTCTGCAGGTACACTGACTCCCTGACTCTGACTAGATTAGGACTGTGACTCTCGGAATGTGAGTCAGTGTAGCTCTCGGATGCTCTCATCGTCTTATCCTTGTTTGTGCGTTTGTGTGTGTGTGTTGCAGGAACTCAGCCTCCGTAAGAAGGGGCTGGAGTGTTTGGTGTCGGTGCTGAAGTGCATGGTGGAGTGGAGCAGAGACATGTACCTCAACCCCAACCTGCAGGCCAACCTCGGTGAGACTCCCCGGAGTGTGTGTGTGTGTGTGTGTGTTGGTCTCTCTTAGTGTGTTTGTCAAAATTGAGTTGTTCTTGTTAGTGTGCGTGTGTACCTATGTGTGTGTACATGTGTGTGTACCTGTGTGTGTGTTCCAGGCCAGGAGCGTCCGGCGGAGGCGGAGGGGGCGGAGCTGAAGCTTCCGGAACACGTGTCGTCACGGAGGGACAGCAGCAGCTCTCTGGAGTCCACGCTGTCGAGCGCCCAGCAGGACCCTAACCCCGACCCCAACCCCGAACAGTATGAGGTCATCAAGCAGCAGAAGGACATCATTCAGCACGGCATCCAGCTGTGAGTGACCACGCCCCCCTGCTAGGCCACGCCCCCAACAACCATGCCTCAGTGTGACCACGCCCCTGTGTGACCACGCCCCTGTGTGACCACACCCCTCTATGCATTATGATTTTGTCTCCCTGACCTTCAACCTGGTCTCTCTCCCCCCCCCTTCCTCCCCTTCCTGCCCCTTTCTCCCTCACCCCCATCTCTCCCCCCCCCCCTCCAGGTTTAATAAGAAGCCTAAGCGAGGGGTCCAGTACCTGCAGGAGCAAGGCATGCTGGGAGTCTCAGCGGAGGACATCGCCCAGTTCCTCCACCAGGAGGAGCGCCTGGACACGGTGACAAACACACACACACGCACACACACACAGGCACACACAGATACACATGCACACACACACACATAGACAGGCACATACACACCTTCACACACACACTTATCAGTGTGGATGAATCCCCCCCTTCAGACCCAGGTGGGGGAGTACCTGGGCGAGAACATCCGCTTCAACAAGGAGGTGATGTACCGCTACGTGGACCAGCTGGACTTCTGTGGCCGGGACTTTGTGTGTGCGCTCAGGGTGTTCCTGGAGGGCTTCCGTCTGCCCGGGGAGGCCCAGAAGATAGACAGGCTCATGGAGAAGTTTGCCGCCCGATACCTGGAGTGCAACCAGGGGTGAGAGGGGGAGAGGGGGAGGAGGGAGGGGGAGAGGGGGAGGAATGAGGGGGGGGGGGGGGAGGAATGAGGGGGAGAGGGGGAGGAATGAGGGGGAGAGGAGGGGGGGGGCGGGGGGGGGGGAGGAGGAGGAGCAGGGGAGGAGGGAGGGGGAGGGGGGGGAGAGAGACGTCATTAGCAGCTGACCTTGTTGTTGTTGTTGTTGCTGCAGACAGACAGAGTTTGCCAGTGCAGACACAGCCTACGTCCTGGCCTACTCTATCATCATGCTCACCACCGACCTGCACAGTCCTCAGGTACGCACACATACACACATTCACACACATTAAACCTCACACGCAAAATACATACATTTTCTTTCTCTTATTATAACCTTTACATTTCCCTTTACCTACTATCTCCTCCATTTCCCCCCCTCTTCATCTCTCCCTCCTCCTCCCTCCCCTTTCTCTCCCTCACTTCCTTTTCTCCCCTTCCCTCCTTGTTCTCTCCCCCCCCCCCCCTCCAGGTGAAGAACAAGATGACGAAGGAGCAGTACATCAAGATGAACAGAGGCATCAACGACAGTAAGGACCTGCCAGAGGACTACCTGTCCTCCATCTACAACGAGATCGCCGGCAAGAAGATCTCCATGAAGGAGAGCAAGGAACACTCTATCACCCCCAAGTCCAGCAAGCACAGTGAGGAGGGGAGGAGGGGAGAGGACGGGAGGAGGGGAGGGGGGGAGAGGAGGGGAGGGGAGGGGAGGGGAGGGGAGGGGGGGAGAGGAGAGGAGAGGAGGAGGGGGAGAGGGGGAGGGGGGAGCAGAGGGGAGGGGAGGGGAGGGGGAGGGGAGGGGGAGGAGGAGGAGGAGGAGGGGAGAGGGGGGAGGGGGGAGGGGAGTCTTGACATTTGTGTTCACTGAGTCTCAGTAGACTAACTGTAGTGTGTGTGTGTGTGTGTGTGTGTGTGTGTGTGTGTGTGTGTGTGTGTGTGTGTGTGTGTGTGTGTGTGTGTGTGTGTGTGTGTGTGTGTGTGTGTGTGTGTGTGTGTGTGTGTGTGTGTGTGTGTGTGTGTGTGTGTGTGTGTGTGTGTGTGTGCAGACGTGGCCAGTGAGAAGCAGAGGCGGCTGCTCTACAACGTGGAGATGGAGCAGATGGCCAAGACAGCCAAGGCTCTGATGGAGGCGGTGAGCCACGCCCAGGCCCCCTTCTTCAGCGCCACACACCTGGAGCACGTCAGGCCCATGTTCAAGGTACACACACACACACACCTGGAGCACGTCAGGCCCATGTTCAAGGTACACACACACACACACACCACCACTACAACCAGCTGCAGGGACGAAACACAGATGTGATATCAGTGTGAATCTATCTGACCTAGTGTGTGTATGGTGTGTGTGCAGCTGGCCTGGACGCCCCTGCTAGCAGCGTTCAGTGTGGGGCTGCAGGACTGTGACGACCAGGAGGTGGCCTGTCTCTGTCTGGAGGGGATCCGCTGTGCCATCAGGATCGCCTGCATCTTCAGCATGCAGGTGTGCCCTCACACACACCACACACACACACCACACACACACACCATACACACACACACCCAGGGATGGAAATTAGCACCCGCCACCAGCCAAATGTGGGTGATTTTGTGTTGTGGCGGGTAAATAACATTATTACACGGCTGTTCTTAATGCTGTAGAATGCCCCATTCACTTCAATGTGGCTTCCCAACGTTCTGCAGTCAATAATTTTTCGATAACAGACCGTTGCTATGTATAATTGACCGCTGTCAAGAGAAGTGGCCTTTTTGCCTCGGATTCACGTCTTTCGTAGCACTCCGCAAGTAGTCCGGTAACTTTTCAACTCCAGCGTACTCCGTTGCTTAGCGACGTCAGCTGATTTGAAGCCTAAAGAATGTTCAACATCTTTGGTGAACTATTTCTCTGCTGATCAACACTACGAATGGTAACATATAAATTGTAATAAGACACACTGTGTTAAGTTTATTTTTTGGCAAGTAGCCGTGTAATAAGCGGGATAATGTATAGAACGCCGTTGTCATTATCGGGAAAATAAGCCCCTTCAGAGCGAAGCTACAACCCTCCGCTTCGCGTCGGGGTGCTGTTCGCCCTGTCGTGGAAGAAGAACGCTCAGGAAAGCACCTCTGAAACTTCGGAATCTGATTCTGATGAGCAGGAGTAAACTGTACTGGGATTGGGGAGGATGGGTGGAGGAATGTTAGTTTGTTGTTTAATCAGTTCGTGGTTTGTGCATGTATAAAAGAGAGAGTGTCAGTGTTTCATTGAGACTGAGATTAAATAAACTGCTTAAGTATTGTAGATCTTGTAGTATTAATTTTCACATGCAGTTACACATTGTCGGTTAAAAACAAGAAAGTGGCTGGTAAAAACATTGAGTGGCTGGTAGATTTTGAAATCCACCAGCCACATTGGCCAGTGGACAATTTTTTTTATTTCCATCCCTGCACACACCATACACACACACCAGGAGAGAGCCTCTTACCCCCCCCCCCCCTGTCTTACCTCTCGTGTGTGTGTGTGTTCGGTGTGTGTGTGTGTGTAGCTGGAGCGTGATGCGTACGTCCAGGCCTTGGCCAGATTCACCCTGCTCACAGCCAGCTCCAGCATCACTGAGATGAAGCAGAAGAACATTGACACCATCAAGACCCTGATCACCGTGGCCCACACTGACGGAAACTACCTGGGGCACTCCTGGCACGAGGTGAGGCTGGGGTGGGGTGGGGTGGGGCTGGGGTGGGGCTGGGCTGGGGTGGGGCTGGGTGGGGTGGGGTGGGGATAGGGCTGGGGTGGGGCTGGGGATAGGGCTGGGGCTGGGGATAGGGCTGGGGTGGGGCTGGGGCTGGGGATAGGGCTGGGGTGGGGCTGGGGATAGGGCTGGGGTGGGGCTGGGGCTGGGGCTGGGGATAGGGCAGGGGTGGGGCTGGGGCTGGGGATAGGGCTGGGGTGGGGCTGGGGCTGGGGATAGGGCTGGGGCTGGGGATAGGGCTGGGGTGGGGCTGGGGATAGGGCTGGGGTGGGGCTGGGGCTGGGGTGGGGATAGGGCTGGGGCTGGGGATAGGGCTGGGGCTGGGGATAGGGCTGGGGCTGGGGCTGGGGATAGGGCTGAGGTTTAAAATAATTGTCTTACATGTACCCCCCTGGCATCTGTGTGCGTGCGTGTGTGTGTGTAGATCCTCAGGTGTATCAGTCAGCTGGAGCTGGCCCAGCTGATCGGTACGGGGGTGAAGCCTCGCTACGTCTCTGGGGTGATGAGGGAGCCAGGGGTCAGAGGTCACCCCTCTGGAGGAGAGGAGTTCATGACCTTGGGGCTGGGTAGGGAGCACACACTCAGATACACACACAGATACACACACCTCTGGAGGAGAGGAGTTCATGGGTAGGGAGCACACACACTGCATGTGTGTGTGTGACTGCCTTTGTGTTAACTGTGTGTGTGTGTGTGTGTGTGTGTGTGTGTGTCAGGTACCCTGGTGGGGGCTCCAGACAGGAGGCAGATGGCTCACCTGCAGGAGTCTGTGGGAGAGACCAGCTCTCAGAGCGTAGTGGTAGCTGTGGACAGGTCAGACATCATCCCTCCATCCTCTCATCATCCCTCCATCCTCTCATCATCCCTCCATCCTCTCATTATCCCTCAATCATCCCTCCATCCTCTCATCATCCCTCAATCATCCCTCCATCCTCTCATCATCCCTCCATCCTCTCATCATCCCTACATACTCCTTCAATCATCCCTCTTCATCCATCTATGTTTGTTCCGTTGCAGGATCTTCACTGGCTCCACCAGGCTAGATGGAAATGCAGTTGGTAAGTGTGTGTGTGTGTGTGTGTGTATCCAGTACCTGTGTGTGTGTGTATCCAGTACCTGTGTGTGTGTGTGTGTGTGTATCCAGTCCCTGTGTGTGTGTGTATCCAGTACATAACCACGCCCCCCCTCTCCCCAGTGGACTTTGTGCGCTGGCTGTGTGCCGTGTCCATGGATGAGCTGGCCTCCTCCCACCAGCCCCGCATGTTCAGCCTGCAGAAGATCGTGGAGATCTCCTACTACAACATGAACCGCATCCGCCTGCAGTGGTCCAGGATCTGGCATGTCATCGGAGATCACTTCAACAAGGTCCACCGGCCTCTTACTGGGGGGCGGGACACGACAGTAACTGTGCATGTGTCTCTAACAGTGTGTGTGTGTCTCTAACAGTGTGCATGTGTCTCTAACAGTGTGTGTGTGTCTCTAACAGTGTGCATGTGTCTCTAACAGTGTGCGTGTGTCTCTAACAGTGTGCATGTGTCTCTAACAGTGTGCATGTGTCTCTAACAGTGTGTGTGTGTCTCTAACAGTGTGTGTGTGTCTCTAACAGTGTGTGTGTGTCTCTAACAGTGTGCATGTGTCTCTAACAGTGTGTGTGTGTCTCTAACAGAGTGTGTGTGTGTCTCTAACAGTGTGCATGTGTCTCTAACAGTGTGCATGTGTCTCTAACAGAGTGTGTGTGTCTCTAACAGTGTGTGTGTGTCTCTAACAGTGTGTGTGTGTCTCTAACAGTGTGCATGTGTCTCTAACAGTGTGTGTGTGTCTCTAACAGTGTGTGTGTGTCTCTAACAGTGTGTGTGTGTCTCTAACAGTGTGCATGTGTCTCTAACAGTGTGCATGTGTCTCTAACAGTGTGCATGTGTCTCTAACAGTGTGTGTGTGTCTCTAACAGTGTGCATGTGTCTCTAACAGTGTGTGTGTGTCTCTAACAGTGTGCATGTGTCTCTAACAGTGTGTGTGTGTCTCTAACAGTGTGCATGTGTCTCTAACAGTGTGTGTGTGTCTCTAACAGTGTGCATGTGTCTCTAACAGTGTGTGTGTGTCTCTAACAGTGTGCATGTGTCTCTAACAGTGTGTGTGTGTCTCTAACAGTGTGCATGTGTCTCTAACAGTGTGCATGTGTCTCTAACAGTGTGCGTGTGTCTCTAACAGTGTGTGTGTGTCTCTAACAGTGTGTGTGTGTCTCTAACAGTGTGTGTGTGTCTCTAACAGTGTGTGTGTGTCTCTAACAGTGTGTGTGTGTCTCTAACAGTGTGTGTGTGTCTCTAACAGTGTGTGTGTGTCTCTAACAGTGTGTGTGTGTCTGTAACAGTGTGTGTGTGTCTCTAACAGTGTGTGTGTGTCTCTAACAGTGTGTGTGTGTCTGTAACAGTGTGTGTGTGTCTCTAACAGTGTGTGTGTGTCTCTAACAGTGTGTGTGTGTCTCTAACAGTGTGTGTGTGTCTCTAACAGTGTGTGTGTGTCTGTAACTGTGTGTTTGTGCAGGTGGGCTGCAGCCCTAACGAGGACGTGGCTGTGTTTGCAGTGGACTCCCTGCGCCAGCTCTCCATGAAGTTCTTGGAGAAGGGAGAGCTGGCCAACTTCCGCTTCCAGAAGGACTTCCTCAGGCCCTTCGAACACATCATGAAGAAGAACAGGTGAAAGGTGGGGGGAGGAGAGGTGGAGGGAGGAGAGGTGGAGGGAGGAGAGATGGAGGGAGGAGAGATGGAGGGAGGAGAGGTGGAGGGAGGAGAGGTGGAGGGAGGAGAGGTGGAGGGAGGAGAGGTGGAGGGAGGAGAGGTGGAGGGAGGAGAGATGGAGGGAGGAGAGGTGGAGGGAGGAGAGGTGGAGGGAGGAGAGGTGGAAAAGGAGAAGAGAGTGGGAAGAGAGGAGAGACGGGAGGAGGAGAGTTGGTAGAGAGATGGAGCAGAGGTGAAGAAAATATTGAATGACAAGTTAAACAGCATTTTTTCCATTAACTGCAAAGCTTCCATCCCGTCCAGGTCCCCCATCATCAGGGACATGGTGATCCGCTGCGTGGCCCAGATGGTCAACTCCCAGGCAGGGAACATCCGCTCCGGGTGGAAGAACATCTTCTCAGTGTTCCACCAGGCGGCCTCCGACCACGACGAGACCATCGTGGAGCTGGCCTTCCACACCACCGGACACATCGTCTGTGAGAAGCAACCTCTCACCTCTTATTATCACTGACCTGACCACCATTATCACTGACCTCCACAGACAGACCACCGTACAGTAGACCATATCACTGACCTCCACAGACAGACCACCGTACAGTAGACCACCCTAACAGACAGAGCTCCATAGACACACAGGCTCAACCAGACTGGCACCACCTCAAGTCTCAAACAATATATTGTCCCTTCTGTTGTTCATCTCTCTTCCTTCTCTCTCTCTCTCTCTCTCTATCTCTCTCTATCTCTCTCTCTGTCGTCAGTGAACACCTTCCAGCAGCACTTTGCGGTGGCCATCGACTCGTTCCAGGATGCAGTGAAGTGTCTGTCTGAGTTTGTGTGCAACGCAGCTTTCCCCGACACCAGCATGGAGGCCATCAGGCTGATCCGGCACTGCGCCAAGTACATTGCAGACCGGCCGCAGGTACACATCTCTCTCTCTCTCTCTCTCTTCCATCCCCTCTCATTCTCTCCTCCACCATCTCATCTCTCTCTCCTCCCCCTCTCCCAGGCCTTGAGAGAGTACACCAGTGATGACATGAACGTTGCCCCTGGTGACCGTGTGTGGGTCCGTGGCTGGTTCCCCATCTTGTTTGAGCTGTCCTGCATCATCAACCGCTGCAAGCTGGACGTACGCACACGGTCAGTCGCCATGACGACACTCATGACAAGCATGCTGCCTTGCTACGGTAACTGTGACAGTGGCACATCCATGTGTACGGCCCCTGTCACCGTGATGACGGAGGCCATCCACATGGATGAAGCATGGGTACCTCTGAGTATCTTACTACAACTGTAGAATATTACAACTTAAGTGTATAACTACACACTGTATTTTGCAATGATTACTGCAGCGATTTGAGCTATACAATGTGTGTGTTCATTATTGTCTGTATGTGTGTGTGTGTTCCTGCTTGTATGTGTGTGTGTGTTCCTGCTTGTATGTGTGTGTGTGTGTCTGTTATCCTGCTCGTGTGCGTGTGCAGGGGTCTAACGGTCATGTTTGAGATCATGAAGAGCTACGGAGCTTCCTTCCAGCAGCACTGGTGGCACGACCTGTTCAGGATCGTTTTCAGGATCTTCGACAACATGAAGCTGCCGGAACAACAGACAGAGGTCAGGGGTCCCACACTGCCCGTCACCATGGAGACGCCCTTCAGGAGCCTCCCACGTATCTTTGACGTGTGTGTGTGTCTCTGTGTGTGTGTGTGTGTGTGTGTGTGTCTCTGTGTGCGTGTGTGTAGAAGACAGAGTGGATGACCACCACATGTAACCACGCCCTGTACGCCATCTGTGACGTGTTCACCCAGTTCTACGAGCCGCTCAGCCAAGTGCTGCTGGACGACATCTACACACAGCTCCAGTGGTGCGTCAGACAAGGTGAGGGAGGGGGAGGAGGGGCAGGAGGGGGGAGGAGGGGGAAGGGGGGTAAAAAAAAAAACCTTTCTAAACTTTTCTTTAGAAATTTTTTCAAACCATTTCAAAGGTTTTTTCCTTAAGCTTTTTTCAGAAATGTCAACCTTTTGAAGAAAAACTATTCTAAACCTTCTGAAAATATTTCAACCTTTTTAAAACTTTTCTTTCTAAATGTTTAGAATCTTTAGAAACGCTTTTTTATTTTTTTGTTGGAAATGTATTATTATTATTTTGACCTTTCAAAACTTTTTTTTAAATATTTTTTAAACCTTTCAAAACGTTTCTTTCGAAATGTTTTTGAACCTTTAGAAACTTTTTTTGCAACTTTTCCTATGAAAATATTTTTTGACCTTCCAAAACGTTTTTTTAAAATATTTTGTTACATTTCCAAACTTTTTTTAAACCTTTTTCACACAGTGAGAGGAGAGGAGAGAGGAGAACAGAAAAGCCTTAAACAGAGTAGAGTAAAGCAGAAATAATATTGATCATGCCAAAGTATTAAACTAACAACATTTTCCAGTGTTATACAGATATTATGTAGACCTGAGCTCTACAGTGTAATACAGTGGTGTTGTACAATAGACCAGAGATCTACAGTGTAATACAGTGGTGTTGTACAGTAGACCTGAGATCTACAGTGTAATACAGTAGTGTTGTACAGTAGACCAGAGCTCTACAGTGTAATACAGTAGTGTTGTACAGTAGACCAGAGGTGTGTCTCTCTCTCCAGACAATGAGCAGCTCGCCCGCTCAGGGACCAACTGCCTGGAAAACCTGGTGATCCTGAACGGGGAGAAGTTTAGCCCTGACGTCTGGGACGCCACCTGCTCCTGCCTGCTTCAGATCTTCCAGACCACCAGCCCGCACGCGTGAGCCCCCCAATAACTACCCTCTAATTACCCCACCCCCCCAATAACTACCCTCTAACTACCCCAGCCCCCCAATAACTACCCTCTAACTACCCCAGCCCCCCAATAACTACCCTCTAACTACCCCAGCCCCCCAATAACTACCCTCTAACTACCCCAGCCCCCCAATAACTACCCTCTAACTACCCCAGCCCCCCAATAATTACCCCCTACCTCCCCTGCCCTCCTAACTAGATCGTAAACTCCGCCCTCTCAGAAGGTCTCATGTTCTCCTCGTCTCCACGTGAGGAAGTGTCACATGACCACATGCCTGGCGGGATGTCTCTAAACACTGAGTAGCTCTCAATCGCTCACACACAGATGCAGAGCGTGATGTCATTATGATGTCATCAGCAGAAGTCTTAGATCGTGACTCATGGACGCCTCATGTCCACAGGAAGCTACTGGTCACATGACCAGTGCTCACATTCTGTTTACGTCCCTCCACAGCTTGTTGACATGGCGACCGGCTGGACAGGAAGAGGAAGTCGTGGAGGGGAGACACATGGTGAGAGAACGGTGTTGTTCTGGATTGGTTGTGGCTCCCGTCCAGCCACAACAGTACTGTTATCTGATTGGTTTGTGTGTGTAGGACGTGGACTACGACAGCCAATCCCAAAGCAGCTTTGACAGGGCCCTATCAGAGCGAGGCGGCCAGAGCCAGATGTCCACCGCCAGCGACGACACCTGGAAAGAAAAATCCAACGCCAGTACGAACACACACACACATGCCTACACACACACACTCGCACACACGCACACACTTACACAAGGCCACGTGTGTGTGTGTGTGTGTGTGTGTGTGCGTGCGTGCAGGGCTGCCAGACCAGAAGCTGTTTGCAGGACTGCTCATCAGGTGTGTGGTGCAGCTGGAGCTGATTCAGACGGTGGACAATATCGTGTTCTACCCCTCCACCAGCAGGAAGGAGGACGCTGACAACATGGCCGCCGCCCAGGTGAGGGGGGGCGGGGGGGGGGGGGGCGGCTGTATTCAGGGATGAGGGAGGTGTTTAATCTTTAATCAACAAGGGTTCGTTGCATCCAGAACGTTTGACCCCACGGTCTCCTCTCGCTCTCTCGCTCGCTCTCTCTCCCGCTCTGTTTCCCCCCCCCCCTGTTTCTCCCTCTCTTCTCTCTCCCTGTCCCTCCCCCCCCCAGAGGGACACCCTGGAGGAGGGGGGTCCAGGGCAGGCCCAGGAGGGGGCCCCGGGGCAGGTGGCCCAGGAGGCCCAGGGGATGTACAGCCACCTGTCTCCTCAGCACCTGTTTAAGCTGCTGGACTGCCTGCTGGAGTCTCACTCCTTCGCCCGGGACTTCAACTCTAACAACGAGCAGAGGACAGCTCTCTGGAGGGCAGGTGAGGCTACACAGCTGCCCCCAACTACCCCCAATTGGTCTCTGAATAGCTCTAACTCCCCCTCCCCCCCTCTCAGGCTTCAAGGGGAAGTCCAAGCCCAACCTGTTGAAGCAGGAGACCAGCAGTCTGGCCTGCAGCCTGAGGATCTTGTTCAGGATGTACTCTGACCCAGCGCTGTCCACCAGCTGGCCTGACATCCACACACGCCTGCTGCTGTGAGTGTGTGGTGTGTGTGTGTGTGTGTGTGCGTGCGTGCGTGCGTGCGTGCGTGCGAGGGGGGGGGCTAACACTGTAGAATATTTGTGACGTCAGCTGTGAATGATGATGATAATCACTTTGTGTGTGCGTGCGTGTGTGTGTGTGTGTCCAGGGTATGCAGTGAGGCGCTGGGTTACTTCATCAGACTGACATCGGAGAGTCACAGAGAGGCCTGGACCAGCCTGCTGATGCTGCTGCTCACCAGGACCCTGAGACTGCCTGACCACAAGGTACACACACACACAGCATACACACACACACCATACACCACACACACGTCAGACATACAAGCATGTCTGAGAAGGTTGAAGGAACCCTGTTGACACTAACCCCTCCCCTCTGCCCCCCCCAGTTCAAGCCCCATGCGTCCTGCTACTACCCCCACCTGTGTGAGATGATGCAGTTTGACCTGATCCCAGAGCTCAGAGTCGTCCTCAGACACTTCTTCCTGCGCATCGGCTCTGTCTTCCACATCGCCGCCGCTGCACCCCCCACGCCTGCCCCCTCCCCCGTGCCCCCCTCCCTCGCCCCTGCGCCTGCCCCATCCTCCTCGCCCCCCTCCCTCGCCCCCGCACCTGCCCCCTCCCCCGTGCCTCCCTCCCTCACCCCCGCACCTGCCCCCTCCCCCGTGCCCCCCACGCCTTCCCCCTCCCCCGTGCCTGCCCCATCCTCAGAGCCCCCCTCCCTCGCCCCTGCACCTGCCCCCTCCCCCGCGCCCCCTGCCCCATCCTCCGTGCCCCCCTCCCTCACCCCCACGCCTTCCCCCTCCCCTGTGACCCCTGCACCTGCCCCCTCCCCTGCACCCTAGAGAGGGGAGAGAGGAGAGAGGAGGGAGGAGGGATAAGGGTGAGAGCAAGAAGAGAGGATGGAGGAGGCCAAAGAGAGGAGGAGGAGGAGGGGGTGAAGAGGGGGAGAAGAAAAGGACCACCTGCCTCCTCTCTGTCTGCCTGTCTTCATGGAGACGCCCTCTGACCCCCCAACCAGGAAGTGAACTGCAAAGTGACCTTGACCGGTCTCCCCTCCCATCAGACCAGATCTCCAACCACTCAGCAGAACCAGGACTCTCACCATAACTTATTGATGCTGCTCCATGCGAACAGTATGTGATCTTTCTTTTGTTTTGTGTTTTTGTTTGTTGGGTTTGGTTTGTCTTTCTGTTTTTAATACGACGAGCGATCATATCTTCATCCATGTTCAAAAGCAGACATCAACATCTGGAGGGGAGGGGGATTGGGGGAGGGGAGGGGGATTGGGGAGGGGGATTGGGGGAGGGGGACAGAGTAAGAGGCACAGTTAATGTTGTTGTCTGGAAGTACCAGAAGAACACAGACAGATACTCTCCATATTTAGTTAGTTGATTTCGGTTGTGCCTCTTAGTAAGTCACAAGACGCCTAAATCATGACCAGGATTCCCCATCAAACCAACCGGTGACAGCAGGTCATTGGTTCTCTCTAGTTCCTGCCCACAGCTGATTGGCTCGGCTGAACCGCTTCCCACAGCTGGTTGGCTCTCCCTAGTTCCTGTCCCCAGCAGGTTGGCGACTCCAGTGTCACACGTATTAATGGAGCACAACAACCTGTTTCCATGACACTGCCGTTGCCCGGGCAACCCTCGAGATTCTCCGTCCTGCTACATAGACATGCCACTGGGGGGCGCTGTGAGGTGGCTTTGCTCTCGTATTTATTTACTTCTTGATTTGATTTCTTTTTTTATTTTATATATAAATATATATATCTTTTATAATATGATCTAACTTATCAGTTTACATGAGGGGCTTGACGATAAGCTGCTTCTGTTATTGCATTCCCTCCACCCCCCCACCTCTCACCCCCCCACATCCGAGACCTCAGAAGAGAAATGGATCTTCCTCATCTGCAGATCTGTCATCTGAACATTCACAAGACGAATTCTCTCCTTCCTTCCTTATTTCAAACGGTTCTATTTTTCTACTCTCTACACACACACACACACACACACACACACACGCACACTGGTAGCATTCCTCTCCTATGTCAGCTTTCCAGCATAGCTCCTGAATCAATAGTATGTCCCACGCAAGTGTTGTAATCTAATTGGAATGAAGCTAAACCAAAACATGAATCCATAAATGGTGTTATGCCCCATATGCCCCCACCCACCTCGTTTTTTTTAAGAAGGATGTATGTAATTATTTGAAGTGCATTTAAATATTTTTGAGAAGCTTTCCTTCCCCTGCAACTATGGGTCTGTGCTTTGTTGCCTAAAGTAAAGGGGCACGTTATAAATACGTATACAGTATATGGAGAAATGCAGACTGTAAAGTTTTCATGTAAAATACATAGAAAGGTGATATACTATACATATTGTGATGTAATATTCCAGGCATTTGGTGAAGTAATCAATAAACCTTGAATTCTGAACCTTCTTTCTATTTCAGTGTTTTGACTTTGCGCTATGGTTGTACCATAATGTGGCGATACTGTGTTTTCTATAAGCCCACGGCGCGGCGCTGTTATCAACACTGAGCGTCAAAATGTAGGAAGACACATTTTGGGGTAACAAAGGTTACCATGGAGATATGCAACATCCTTTGTTTTTGTGATGGCAGTGTGAATGAATGATGCTAGCTCCAGCAATTGGAAATACTCTTTATCATGCAACCCACAAAGTTTGTATATAGTCCAACTTCCTTGCTTACTCCAAACTATGTTTAGGTAGGTTTTCAGTTTTTATTGGTAGCAAGCTGTACAACGAGCCTATGTAGGTCTTGTTAGCTATAATATGATTTTAGTGGGACTCTTACCAAGCTAGCTACAGTAGCTGGTACTAATGTTGCCTCCAGTTCTCCAGTCACGCTAACGGATTAGCTTTGCTAGTGTGATGAACGGCGTGAAAGTTAGCAAGCGAGCTAACCAGCAAACTGCACGTCTGTATGTGTAGCTTCTTAGCTAACTACATTTCTCCAGGGAGATGTTTCTGATTTATCCACGTTTAACTGCAATGTGAGCACGCTCTATCGTCTCTAGTTGGATAAACTAAGCGTCATTCACAGAGAGGGGGCGGTTCTCTTCAACAAACCAGCCAGGCAGCAGCCGCTAGCTTCGCTATCTCGCTGGCTGCAGCAGAAATGTCGGATATGCCGTCTGCCGACGACTGGATCCTCTGCGAGGAATTGTCATCCTTTATCAGAGGGGTCCGTAGACCCTGATAGTTCGAGGAGGTAAGAGTGCCGCTGTTTTCGAGGGTGCATATAACCGGTTTTTGGGGGTGAGCAAACCAAAATGCAGATAGATTTTCTGATGGATAACGTCACTTCACGCCTTAGTTCCAGAAAGACCGAGAATCGTCTACTGAAAGCTAGCCTAGTCCAGCGGAAACTGCTGGAGGGGGGAAGGGGGGGGGGGGGGGGTATGGTATTTTCTTCACATCTCTGTTTCTTGTAGAGGCAAATTGCGTTTGGCTGCAACTCCTAATGTCTACAATATTTCTAATATAGAGCTAGCTAGTACCAACCGTCACATGAGTAGCAGTGTCCGTTTTAACTGACTGTCTATCTCGGGTGAGTCACGGTCGGCTAAAGCTGGCTTTATCCAGCTGGACTTTCAGGAAATCTGTCTCTGGGTCAGCTAACTACATCCATACTTTCCAAAGGTTATTTCTGTATTTATTAATGTGGTAAATTTACTAGTTTTTAGGGTATGCCAACCCAAACTCCGGAAGGGTTAACGTAGCGTTTAAAGGTCTGTGATATTGGTTGTGATAGGCGACAGAATGGGGAATCTTCGTTACGTAATGGGCTGGGTGGTTTACGCTGCGTGCAATGGGAGGGACTCGACAGTGTGGAACACAGACTTAGCTAACAGAGAATGCCAGTGAATATTTGACAGCGGTTCTTAACGTTGGGAACTGATTAGTTACAGACATACTGAAGAACAGAACATAAGCTATTTTGAAGGATTTCATCCTTGACAAGGAGGCCTGTGTATGAGTTGAAGATATTTTTCACGGGTTTAACGCACAACTGTAGGTAAGGTCGTAAAGTGTTAAATTGATTTTAGGTTTATTTTTATTTTTCTCGTTTTCAAACAAAGTTTTGCCCAAATTTAGCTTTTACTTGTTAGATCGATTTTAGATGGATATATGTGCAGCGACCGTCCCCAGTCACAGAGCACTTTGTTAGACTGTTTACGTGCGTAGGACTACACCACGTGTTGTATGGTATGGCTCAATCTTGTGTGAATAGTACAGTAAACAATCTTCTACAATACTTGGTCAAAGTTGCTGCTGAGATATTATGTTTAAGATGGATTTTCGAATAAAAAAATGTATAACTATTTTATAAATACATGACATATTTAAGCAAACGCTTAGAGAGCAAACACACGGTCACTTATCTGGTTTAGAGACAAGAGCTACCATTCATTTTTATGATGGGTGTTTCGTAACACACCGAGGTTTTGCATGGGGTTTCCATCTGTAAAGTGTTCACCTACAATAAGGTGTTTTTTTAAACGCCGTTGATCATCCCAAATGTCATTATTACCATAGAAAAGGTCAAGCTCGTGGGTGAGAGCGCGCCTTTGTAAGAACGACCGACAACAACAGACTCATCTTCGAGCCCGCCTGTTTAAACTGGATGGTGTCTGATGTATGGATTGTGTTTTTAGATTATAACATCTTTCGATCGTCACTACACTAAATTGTTATTATTATATTAGTTGAATGTACAAATGTTTTTCTTGTTAATATTTGCGATTAGAACAGCTTTAAATGAGCTACGCACGTTAGTAATTTTCGGGCAGTGTTTACCTCGTTCCTAAAGCGCTATACAATCACATGACAGTACATCGAAATGGTGCCTACATGAGAATGTAAGCACATTTCTGGTTAGAATATATATTTGTCTTTTGACGATATATATGAGAGAGTTATAAACATCCCATAATGTGTTGTGATCGCGAGTTGGAGGTGAGGTGAGAGGAAGCAGTGTGCGTGTGGTCCGCGTGTCAGACAGGTCACGTCTGCCGTCGACCTGTACCATCTGCTGCCATGTAACATACCAATTAAAAAAGATGAACTTTGACCTCCACCTGTCTAGTGTTCTGTTCCCCTCTCAAACACACACAGACACACACCCTTGGTTATAGGTTTGACTTTGTCCGTTTGAAGTGCTTCACTGTAGTGTTGTCTCCCCACAGGGTCTGAGCAGGGGCGCTGACAGGCTGCAGCTGCCCACACACTGTCTTCATCTCTGGAGCCGGAGAGGCCTGGCATGGGGGTGTGACCCTGGAGGACAGCAGCCGACACACAGAGAGAAGAGAGGAGAGAGAGGACAGGAGAGAAGAAGAGAGAAGAGGACCCAGTCCAGTTACCATGACACAGAACAGAGACCTGGTGGTGTTTTATATCAAGTATAAACTTGCTCAGAGAGACTTCCCCCTCAGTCACATAGAGCTGACCAGCGCTCTCCCAGAGCGGCCCGGGGGGGGCGAAGGGGGGGCCTCACCGCACGCCAACGGGGCCCCTAACGGCACCAGCCCCGGAACGCCCCCCCCAGCCCAGCCGCCCTCGTCGCCACGGAGACGTCCGTCATTGGGGGCGGGGCTAGACGAGGTGAAGGAGGCTCTAAGAGACTCGGCCAACGAGTTTGAGCTGCGTTACGCCCGCGCCTTCAGCGACCTGTCGTCCCAGCTGCACATCACGCCCGGCACCGCCTACCGCAGCTTCGAGAGCGTCATGGACGAGGTGTTCCGCGACGGCGTCAACTGGGGCCGCGTGGTGGGGCTGTTTGCGTTCGGAGGGGCGCTGTGCGTGGAGTGCGTGGAGAAGGAGATGAGCTCGCTGGTGCCACGCATCGCAGACTGGATGAGCGTCTATCTGGACAACCACATCCAGCCCTGGATACACAGCCAGGGAGGATGGGTGAGTCTCACCTCCGTGTCTGTGTGTGTGTGTTCTGGATGTCAGGGAGATGAATGCTAGGGGGTTAGAGGCAGGTACCTGCTAGTCTAGGTTGGGGGCTGGGATGGGAGGGGGGGGGGGGTCACTTGGTCTGTTGTGTAGAGATGGAGGTGCGTGTCTCTCTCCTTCTCCTGTTTCTCTCTCTTCTATTCTCCTGTTTCTCTCTCTTCTATTCTCCTGTTTCTCTCCTCCTCTATTCTCCTGTTTCTCTCTCTCCTATTCTCCTGTTTCTCTCTCTTCTATTCTCCTGTTTCTCTCCTCCTCTATTCTCCTGTTTCTCTCCTCCTCCTCTATTCTCCTGTTTCTCTCTCTCCTCCTCTACTCTGTCCTGTTTCTCTCTCCTTCTCCAACTCTCTCCTTCTGAGGCAGCTGTTGCAGATGAAAGCTTCACTCTCTCTGGGGTCAGCTGAGAGTGGACTGTGTGTGTGTTTGTTTGTCTGTTTGTGTGTGTATGGACAGCTTTGGTCAGTCCTATGGAGACGATCGTCTGATTGGTTGAGCAGAGTGTCCATGAACCTTCCGATTGGCCCATCTCTCTGTTGATACTGTTAGTGGTTAAAAATGGATTAATCGATCGCTGATCCTGACAGAGACATATGACCGTGAGAGCAGTGTCTCTGTAACACCCTGGTAGTCTGTCATCACCTCCACACCCTCACACAGTCACCTCCACACCCTCACACAGTCACCTCCACACCCTCACACAGTCACCTCCACACCCTCACACAGTCACCTCCACACCCTCACACAGTCACCCTCACACAGTCACCTCCACACCCTCACACAGTCACCTCCACACCCTCACACAGTCACCCTCACACAGTCACCTCCACACCCTCACACAGTCACCTCCACACCCTCACACAGTCACCTCCACACCCTCACACAGTCACCTCCACACCCTCACACAGTCACCTCCACACCCTCACACAGTCACCTCCACACCTGGTCAGTGATCACGTCATAAATAGCTAGACAGAACAGACTGTGTCATCTGTGCTGGTGTGGTTGTGTCTGAACACTCAGGAATGGAGCATGATGTTGTTGTGATATGCAGGCTGCTCTGTCCAGCCTCCTTGTCATCCTCCCTCCCTCCAGCCCTCTCTCCTTCCCCATCTCTGAACCCTCTGCCCCCCTTCTAGGCAGGTGGGAGATCTAGGCAGTTTCCCCCAGCTGTTTACCGTAACTCTGACGCCCACTATGAAACCATGCCTACAGTAATTTATTTCTCTCTCTGTATCTCTCTATCTCTCTCTGTGGTTAATCTGTCAAACTGATCTCAAAAATTCCTGCCTTTGTCTTGTTCTGTCTTTTGCTTTCCCAGGCGTGCACACACACACACACACACACACAAGTAGGTCTTACACTCATAATGTGATGACAAAGAAAAACAGAGTACAAATAAAGTCAAAGTGATGGTGTGTGTCTCTGCTGGCATCTCCCCCTCCCTCCATCATCCTCCTAACTCTGCTACAGGAACTCTAACCCAGTTAGCCATTATTATGAGCCTGTACCCACAATGCACTGGATATATCATTCATCCATAATAGGTAATAACCCTGCCCCCCCCCCCTACACACACACGCACACACACACACACACACACACACACACACACACACACACACAGGGCTCCCAGGCTTCCCCAGCCTACCCTAGCTGCGCCTCTTCCTGCTCAAGCCCCCCCCCTTCTGTGGTTACACTGGGGCAGGAGAACAGGGGCAGGAACACTGGGGCAGGAACACTGGGGCAGGAACACTGGGGCAGGAACACTGGGGCAGGAGAACAGGGGCAGGAGAACAGGGGCAGGAACACTGGGGCAGGAGGGCAGGAGAACAGGGGCAGGAACACAGGGGCAGGAACACAGGGGCAGGAGAACAGGGGCAGGAGAACAGGGGCAGGAACACTGGGGCAGGAGAACAGGGGCAGGAACACTGGGGCAGGAGAACAGGGGCAGGAACACAGGGGCAGGAGAACAGGGGCAGGAACACTGGGGCAGGAGGGCAGGAGAACAGGGGCAGGAACACAGGGGCAGGAACACAGGGGCAGGAGAACAGGGGCAGGAGAACAGGGGCAGGAACACTGGGGCAGGAGAACAGGGGCAGGAACACTGGGGCAGGAGAACAGGGGCAGGAACACAGGGGCAGGAGAACAGGGGCAGGAACACTGGGGCAGGAGGGCAGGAGAACAGGGGCAGGAACACAGGGGCAGGAGAACAGGGGCAGGAGAACAAGGGCAGGAGAACAAGGGCAGGAGAACAGGGGCAGGAGAACAGGGGCAGGAGAACAGGGGGTTCTGACAGACAGGGAGGCAGGGACATATGCTCTTACTGTGTGCGTGTGTGTGCGTGTGTGTGTGTGATGCTGCTGGGCTGTGACGGGACGTCACCTGACATCTGGCAGGGCTTTTGTTTAGATCGAGCTGCTAGACATGATTTACTTAGAGAACCACTACACACACAGACACACCTCCTCCACACACACACATACTACACACACACACACCTCCTACACACACTCACTGTGTAATGAAGTAGCGTGTGTGTGTAGGAGGTGTGTGTGTGTGTGTGTAGTATGTGTGTGTGTGGAGGAGGTGTGTGTGTGTGTGTGTGTGTGTAGGAGGTGTGTGTGTGTGTGTGTGTGTGGAGGAGGTGTGTGTGTGTGTGTGTGTGTGTGTGTGTGTGGAGGAGGTGTGTGTGTGTGTGTGTGTGTGTGGAGGAGGTGTGTGTGTGTGTGTGGAGGAGGTGTGTGTGTGTGTGTGTAGTATGTGTGTGTGTGGAGGAGGTGTGTGTGTGTGTGTGTGTGGAGGAGGTGTGTGTGTGTAGTATGTGAGTGTGTAGTATGTGTGTGTGTGGAGGAGGTGTGTGTGTGTGTAGGAGGTGGTTAGAGACTCACGCAGGCCCCTCCCCCTCGTCTGTCATGCTGTCCTATAGAGAGACTCCCCTGGGACCCCCTCCCCCCCTCCTCCTGGTTTATATTATTGTGTATGTTCACAGACCTGATTGGACAGGATGGGCGGGCTCCTAATGTTTGTGCTACGTACTGATTGGCAGGAGTTGTGAAACATCTGTGTTCTGATTGGTCACATCCGTACGGACCCTTATCACAGAGCGGTAAAACTCGCCCACAGTCAGACCCAGTCGCATGTAGGGCTTAGAACCCTATACCTAACCCTGTACCTAACCCTGTACTTAACCCTGTACCTAACCCTGTACCTAACCCTGTACCTAACCCTGTACCTAACCCTGTACTTAACCCTGTACCTAACCCTGTACCTAACCCTGTACCTAACCCTGTACCTAACCCTGTACCTAACCCTGTACGTACGGCTCGTACACACACAGTACACCAGCCGTCATTCCCCAGGCTCCGCAGACGTGTTGCAGACCAGACATGCAACCTCTCTCCCCCTCTCCTCCCCTCCCCCCTACATCCTTCCCTCCCTCTCCCCCCCCCCCCCCCCCGTGTTCATCTGTTTGTTTACATCTCCTCTCATCCATCTCTACCTCCTCCTCCTTCCATCCATCTCATCCTCCTATCTGTCTTACCTGATCACCACTCACACCTCTGTTTCCTCCTAACCCCCCCCCCACCCCTCCTCCTCCAGCTGGCGGTGTGTGTAGCGGGTGTAGCTCAGGGCGGTTGGCGGTGTGTGTAGCGGGTGTAGCTCAGGGCGATTGGCTGTGTGTGTAGCAGGTGGTGGAGCTCAGGTGATTGCATTAGTGAGATGAGATGTTGCTTGTGTGACTGATGTCCACTGAGGATGTTTGTTTCTGGTGTCGTGGTGGCGCCAGTGGAAGGCGTGTGCTCTGTGGGAGGAGTTAGCATTCAGTGCTAAACAAAGGACCTCTAGTCACACACACACACTTCACAGTCAGACACACACCTTACACACACTCACGCACACACACACACACACACACCTTACACACACACACACCTCACACACACACATATGCCAGGTTTTCAGGTAATCAATGGCAGGCTCCATACTTAGTGTGTGGTCAATACCCCTCTATTGTGTCTACAAACAATCACACACACACTCGCTGCGCACACACACACACGCTGCACACACACTAGCTGCACACACACACACTCGCTCTGCTTCAGAAGTGTTGGGGGCGTATGTAGATGTGTTTAGCCGTGCACATTGTATGTATTGTTTTCTTCGTTGTGCGTGTGTGTGTGTGTGCGCGAGAGACTGAATCACAGCATCTGTTTGCTGCCGTTTGCACTGAAATGTCACTCTGCTTTGTCACATATACATTGAATGTGTGTGTGTTTATGTTAAGGCAGAGTGGCTGGGTTCATATGTTGTTGCAGGTGTGTGTGTGTGTGTGACCAAACACCTCCATCCAGCTCTGCTCATGTGTTCAGTTCTATTCTGCTCTCTGTTTCTGCCAAGGCTTAATGGAGAAATCAGGTCATGAGCAATTCTCTCTCTCTCTCTCTCTCTCTCTCTCTCTCTCTCTGTCTCTGTCTCTGTCTCTGTCTCTGTCTCATCTCCAGACAGGTTAGCCTCTAGACAACTGACTCATGTTTTGGGAACACAGGATTTATCCCTTCCACATCCTGACCGTAACCTACATCTCTCTCGTTCTCTGTCTTTCCCTTTCTTTCTCTCTCTGCTCTCACCATCTCTGTCTCTCTCTACTCTACCTCTGCTCCCCCCCCCCCCCCCCCCCCCCCCGGTGGTTGTCTGTCTCCCCGCCCCCCCCCCCAGGGGGCTCCCAGACTGCCCTGCCCGGGGACTCAGTCTCTGTAACGATGACAGAAATGCTCCTCCTCTTCATCATGGTTATTAGATCCTGCTCTGCAGTGGAACAAGAAGCAGGATCTTATTGGAGGCAATGCTAGCCGTTCATCACTCCATTCTGCAGCAGTTCATCACTCCATTCTGCAGCAGTTTATCCCTCCATTCTGCAGCAGTTCATCCCTGCATTCTGCTCTCCTGGTCTCTCTCTGGTTACATCGCTCGTTTCCTCCTGTGATCATCTCTTTCCTCTGACCTCCTGGCTGCTTCAAAATTATTGTTCTCTTTGTTTTGTTTCTCATTGTCTTCCTCTCCATCTCCTCCTTCTCAGACTGTGTGCGCGTGTGTGTGTGTGTGATGGTGACCATAGGGTGCAGGTGTTATGGAGTGATTCTGGTAATGGCATGGTGTACTGTCACACAGTCACCTCTGTGTGTGTTGACAGAATGGGGTTTGGGGGACCAGAGAACAGCAGCAGCAGCAGCAGCAAAGGTCCTATGAGCTCAGACCCATCTGACGCACACGAGGTTGTGTTGTCATTGCGTGTGTGTTAGTGTGGGGGTGTTTGTGTGTGTGTGTTGGGTCAACAATGACGCGTGGAGCTGCACTCTTGCCCCAGAGACATGGAAGAATTGCATGTGATGTGGATGTTGCAACAAACAGGAAGTGTCAGCCAGCTAGCCAGTCAGCCAGCTAGCCAGTCAGCCAGCCAGTCATTCAGTCATCAGCCAGCCAGCTAGCCAGTCAGCCAGTCATTCAGTCAGTCATCAGCCAGTCAGCTAGCCAGTCAGTCGGTCAGCTAGTCAGCCTGCTAATGAGAACCAGCTAGTCAGTTTAAACCAGTCAGCCACTCCCCTGTCCTCCAGTGAACTCATCTGTCCTTATCTGTCTCCCTGTCGCCTTCCCTCTCCGTCCCCACCAAGGAAGTTGAATGGCCGGTACCCCAATATAGAACCAGTTGTTCTTGTTTCGGCAGCAAAAGAACCCGTTCCCACCTAGGAGGACTGGTTCCTGAGCGGCACGGACTCTTAGCTGGTCTGACCGCTCCGTGTACGGCCGGGGGCGGGAATACCGTGACCATGGCTTCGTCAGTCTCGAAAACAAATGGGCAAAATAAATGTAAACAAAAACGTAGTAGCTAGCGAGCGCCATCTTAGCCATCTCACCCTCTCATCTGTTTACTGTAAAACTGAAAATACAAACACAGAACGCTAATAGCTAACGAACATAACTAACATGCTAGCTGCACGTAGTGTTGCCAAAAATAAATCTCACCAGAAGTCGATATTGGAGTGAGATTAGATAACTAGATAAGATTTAGGCCAGATAGGATAGGTGAAAAGTCACTAGATTGGCAACACTGGCCGCAGGGATGTCTCCCAGCGTGGACATGAACAGTGACGTGATGACAAGGCTTTCTGCCCCGCAGAGAAGCAAACCCTCAACTGTGAACTGTGTGTGTTAGTGTGTGTGTGTGTGTGTGTGTGCGTTTACTTGCATGCCTGGGCAGGTACCACATAATAACAGGAGGTTGATAAGCTCTCTTGACTGCAAGAGCCAGATCACAGTGACCTGCGTGTGTGTGTGTGTGTGTGTGTGTGTTTAGTAGGCTGTAGGGATGCAGGGAAGAAGAAAGTGACAGAGATGGAGGTGTGAGAGGAGGAGATAGTGTTGACAACATCAGAGGCTGGGATTGGTCCATGCAGTACACACGCACACACACACACCAACACACACACACACAAAACATGTCTCAACACGTCTGCTTTATGACAGACGCCAAGCTGCACAGTCTCTCAGGACACCCACGACATTCCTCACCTGTAGGACACACACACACACACCACACACACACACACACACACACACACTGCGGGGGTGGTGTGTCATGCTAACAGGTTTCTGTGTAAGAGGAGTTAGTTTTCCGTTCCTGACATTCCTGAAGACTGACACACACACACACTTACATATACATGAAAACAAGTACACACACACACATACATTCACAAATACACACTGTGTAAATACACACTCACACACTCCCTGTACACACACACGAGTACGTGTTAGTTCAGTGGTGACTTCAGAAGCTGGACTGAGACCTGCAGTCATGAACAGGAGCAGATTTCAGAGCTGCCTTGTGCTCTGTGACACACTCTCAGTCACGGGTGTGTGTGTGTGTTTCAATATTATTTTGAGGTTATTAGATTTGATCTGTCTCCCCCTCTTTCTCTCCCCCCCCTCTCTTATCTCCTCCCACCACCCCCCTTTCCCAGAACACTCTGTTTCGATTCAGTGGAACCCCCTTTACTATTAACTATGACACACACACACACACACACCCTCACTCACACACTCACACACACACACACACACTCAAACATTTTCCACTGAAACGCATGATCTCACTTTTCACCTAAATGACGCATACAAGCTGTCCAGTGAGACACACACTCACACACCTCACACACACACACACTTTACAATGATACACACACATCCATCACAGACACGGATACACTTTAAAATAGCACACACACACCTCACAGTGACACACGTGCATTTACCTGACACACACACACACCCGGGTAGCTGTGGTCTCCTGCTGCTTTCACTGTCATGAAGGGGAATGTGTGACATCACGTGTGACATCACGTGTGACATCACGTGTGACATCACTGCGGGTGTGTCAACACGGTGAAGGTTGTTCTGCGTTCTGTAGTTTTCCTTCCTCAGGGTCGCTTCCAACCTTCCTGCTTGTCTCTCTTCACGCTGGCACCCAGCTCAGCCCTGCTGGGCTACTGCCCCCCCTGCTGGCTGGGGGCCAGTACTGCAGCCTGCTGTGGCCAGGGCTCCTGTCAGTCAACCAAACCACTGCCAGATCACTTACAGGAAAGGGCGGGGCCTAGATGGGACGGAATGTTAACAATGAGGGGATTACCTCATAGAACACACTCAGAGTTCTAGAATCTGGGGTTGAGTTTCTGTGGAGGAAAACGCATAGACATATGTCTATGGGAAAACGTGCTATAGAGAGTTCTAGAATCCTGTCTTTAGAAGGTATGCATCTGTGTGTTTGCATATATGTACTGGTGTGTGTTGTGTGTGTCATTCAAACTCTTTACTCAATGGATCATTCAAACTGCCTCTCTCTCTCCCCCCCTCCCCTTCCTCTCACCCCCTCCCTCCCCCCTCCAGGAGCGGTTTGCAGAGATCTATGGTCACGACTCTGCGGCCGACAGCAGGAAGTCCCAGGAGAGTTTCAGGAAGTGGCTGCTGGCGGGGATGACCCTGGTTACCGGGGTCGTGGTGGGGTCGCTCATCGCCCAGAAACGGCTGTGAGGGCGACCACCCCACCCCCACCAGCCGTGGAAGAAAACATATTATGTTTTTCTCTCATCTCTCCTTTATTTTGCCAAGAATGACATTCACCTCCCAGAACCCACTGGGAAAGTTTTTAAGTCACAGGCTGAACTGTTCAGAGAGAGAGAGGGGGAGTAGGGAGAGAGAGGTGCATATCGTGTTAGCATTCATTTGACACCTCACCTCATCTACCCCTTCCTCCTCCTCCCCCTTCCTCCACCCCTCCTGGAGCTCGTTCCTCCCTTGTGATTGGTGGGGTGGTGTCAGCTGACAGAGTTCAGACAGAGAGAGCAGAAACATGAGAAGCACCCCCCTCCCTCAACCCTGAGATGGTACGTGCCAAATGGACTGTAAAGGAAGGAACGGAACAGACCACCTGCACTCTCGTCAAAAGGAGGGGGGATTCCCCTAGAGACTACAGACAGATAATGCTAACCTGATCCACGACCTGGTCTGGGCCTGTGAGCTGTACACAGCCGAGGCTTCTGTTCTGACTCTGAACCCACTGGGGACCTGCAGGAGATCATGGACCCTCTCTCTCTCACACACACACACACACACACACACCTGCTCCAGACAAACCCTCGTTCTGCTTTCTGTTCTGTCTCTTTGATTTGTCTGTTTTGTTTTCAGTTTAACAATTAAACATCCAGTTGATTAAAACTGGCGTTTCCCTCTCCCACCATTTTGCTGCATCTCCCTCTCTCTCCATCCCTCTCTCTCTCCATCCCTCTCCTCGTCCCTTTCCATCGTTCCCTTTTTCTCTATCCTCCTCTCCATTTTGCACCACACATCTGTTCATCTTCTGCCTGTCACACTGAATCATCACTCCACACAGGACCACCTGCTGTGACACACACACACACAGACATGTGCGCACAAACACACACACACACAGACGTGCGCACACACACACGCACCTGACAGGCCCCATCCCCAGCAGACACAGCGGAACCATCTTGTAGTTTCCAAACATATTTAATTGACGCCGTGGATCAAACTGGTGACAGTCAGGAGACTAGCTGTCTGATTAGAGCCTTCCTCGCTTGACTGACACACACACTACTGGGGGGAGGAGGGGGGGGGAGAGCCCTCCACTTCCCTCCTCCAATGTGATTTGTTTTCATCATGTCTTAAATATCAGACTTCACTCACTGGGTTTTACTGTGATCGGTTCTGTTTGTCTTAAATATACTTCATGTTCATAATCATCCGTGTGTCTGTCGTAACTCCACACTGTCCAGTTTACCTGCTCACAGATCTGTCTCGTCTAGACCAGGTGCTTCACTTAAACCTGTGTGTGTGTGTGTGTGTGTGTGTGTGTGTTTGCTCTCCCTGATCTCTTAACGCTCATACACCAGGAGATCTGATACTAACATCCCTGCAGTCACTTGATCTGCAGTCAAGTCACATGACTCAGGGTTGATCTTTGATTCGTGGACCATGCAGTCATCACATGCAGACCTAGCATGAAGATGTACACACATTAAGCCTACAGATACCATATCCACACCAAGGAGCCACCATACAGGTCATAGACCACTGCTCAGCCACAGATCAAACACCGCACACATGTATCTAGAAGCTATGTGAGATATTTCCATTATGGGTATACACCCTCAAGTCATATCTAGACCATATACAGGTACCCCCCCCCCCCCCCCCAAACTGTGTAGCCAATCAGCGATGTCTGATGTGATACATTCCAAGACAGTATATATTTTTCTAGGGAACCTGCTTCCCATGCAGAGCTGCTCAACCACTTTCCCCACAGTCCTCCCCCTCTCTCCTGTCCTCTCCCCAGTCCTCCCCCCCTCTCTCCCCAGTCCTCCCCCTCTCTCTCTCCAGTCTTCCCCTCCCTCTCTCTCCGGTCCTCCCCCTCTCTCTCCCCAGTTCTCCCTCCCTCTCTCTCCAGTCTTCCCCCCCTCTCTCCCCACAGTCTCCCTTCTTTCTCCTCCTCTCCCCCAATCCGCCTGTCTCGTTTGTGTATGTGAATGTGGGTGTGCACAGCTGAGGGTGAGAAATTAGCTGGAGGCGCAAGAATCATATGAGCTTCATAACATTACATATACTGGTTATTTAAACAATTAGAATAGTATGCTAGCTTAGTGACATTTAAATTAAATAAAAATGACTGATTACAAGTAATTTATATTTGGTGTAAAAGCATCTTGAGTCCCTTTTAAACGGCCTTGAACTTTGACCTTTGCCTTGATGTGACCCTTTCCCCTAGCGTTTACCACACTGCTACTGAAACAGCTCAGAGTATTTTTGTGTCCAGGTTGTCAGAGTAGCCCTCCTGCTGTGTGTGACAGGTCAGTGTAACGCAGCACTCTCACCCTGAATAAAGAACATGATCCTCACCTCGGCTGCCTGGTCTCTGTGGAGGGGGGAGGGGAGGGAGGAGGCGGGATGGAGACTTGAGGGGGGGATGTAGAGACGAGGGGAGCTGGAGGGGGGGATGTAGAGACGAAGGGGAGCTTGAGGGGGGGGATGAAGAGGGGAGGGGAGCTGGAATGTTTTGATAGGACTCGGCAGGTTGCTAGATGAAGGAAGAACTAACAAGCCGAATCAGCACAATGTTTGAAGCAACATCCTGTTTTTGATAAGAGAATAAAAACGCCCCAAATTTACAACCAAGAACATTTTATTGTCACTGACCGTCTGGACTGTTACATTCAACACGGTGATATTTCAGTTATGAAGGTGTCAAACACACAAGTAGAATGCCAGAAAAATGCTGTTACACCACACAACACACCTATGAACACGTTACCAGGGCAACGCACCTGAGAAAATACTAGGAAAAGGGAGGGAGAGGAGGGAGGAGAGGAGGGAGGGGGAGGAGGAGATACAGACTGAAGGACAGTAGAGGGAGGAAGAGAAAAAAGAAGCACCTGCATTTTTCATCAACAAAAGGACATGAGAGGTTATGAGAACGCCACGGCAACGCACAGCTACTATTACGGGATAGGAGGGTGTAGAGGCGGCAGGGCGAAGGAAGTTGCTCCAGGAACAGGTTCACTTTCCCCTCACAGGTGATAGGTCCAGGCCTGGCTGGCCCCGCCCCGCTCTATTTCCATTGGCCCTTCTCGTAGTCCCACTTGGCGGAGAATCCTTCGACTGGGTTGATCCTCATGTCCAACATCCGCTGCAGCTGTTTCTGCTGCCACTCTTCCTCCAGGGAGACGGGGCGGGGCGGGTACACTGAGACACACACACACCAAGAGAGACCACAGGATGAGAGCCTCGGTCTGGTTACTATGGTGAGGTTATTATGGTCTGGTGTATATGGTGATGTTATGGGGTGGGTGAAAGGGTTACTTTGGTGACGTTACAGTGTGGCGGGGTGATAAAGTCACTATGGTAATGGTGTGGTGGCCGAGGTGATGCGATTGCCACGGTTACGTTCCGGGCGTTGTGACGGGGGTGACGCCTCACCATAGTAACGCTGCCAGAGCACCACCAGGCCGGTGAGCCCCAGGAAGATGAACATGCCACCCAGCACGCTCTTCCATTCCCCTGTAGGCTGCTTCATCTCTGGGTACGTCTGGTTAAACATCAGCCTGTACACTGGAGGAGGAGGAGGGAGGGAGGAAAGGAGAGGGAGATGGAGATGGAGAAGGGAGAGAAATAAATGAGTGAGTGACAGAGATGGATGAATGATGGCTGTATGGATGATGGATGGATGATGGCTGGATGATTACAGGCGATTTTCTCCTGGTTGGAGAGCTGCTTCCAGGAGCCCTGTTCCTTCTGCTTGAGGGTCTTGTCTGCAGGGCTCAGGACGTCCCTGTAGGGCTTGTCAGGCAGGGGCGTGTCCAGGCGGTCCCAGTACATGGGGAGAGACATGTCTGTCTGCTCAGACACCTCTGGGGGGGGGGGGGGGGGGGAAAGAAAGAAAGAATGAGGGGGTCAAGAGGGAGGAGTAAGGGGAGATGTTTTACATTTAAGCTGCACCTTCATAAGATACTGTAGACTGCTCTGTCTTCTGTGGTGTATATGTGTTTTTACAAACACACACTGTCACAATAACATGATACTGTCTAAATACAAGAACCAGGTCAGACCCAGTGGCTCACATTCACTTCTGTTTACAGACAACAGCGCCGCCTGCTGGTGTCTCTTAGTTGCGTTCAGAGTGATGGAAGTGCTGAGTGTGTGTGTGCGCGCGCATGTGTATAGGGTGTGTGTGTGTGCATGTGTATAGGGTGTGTGTGTGTGCATGTGTACAGGGTGTGTGTGTGTGCATGTGTATAGGGTGTGTGTGGTGTATGGAGTGTGCACTGACCGTGTTCGTGGCTGGCCGTGCGGGTGGTGTTGAGGGTCAGAGCCCGTCTGGACAGAAGGCTGCCAACACGCCCTGCAGTCAGGAGAAACATCTGGACACACACAGGCAGGTAGACAGGCAGGTAGACAGACAGACAGGTAGACAGGCAGGCAGGTAGACAGGCAGGCAGGTAGACAGGCAGGCAGGTAGACAGGCAGGTAGAAAGACAGGGAAAGGTGAGCAGGGAGACAGGCAGACATACAGTATTTATATTTTTAGTCCATAATCCCCCCCCTCCTCCAGCTCTGTGACATTTAATATGTGAAAGGTGATTAATTGTCATTCCACTGGCAGAGTGGTCTGTGTTGCCAGACACCTCAGAGGACCTCAGTTTCTCACGTGTTTGTAGGGGATAACTTTCTTACTGCAAAAAAAGATATTGTCTATTGTACCTTGTAGTGTCAGTGAGTTATTCTAATCACTTTCACCATCACAACAGACCCACAAACTATCACCCCAGAATGAGAGTATGTGATGGGATTAGACGCTTTAGATCAAACACACAGGATATAGGATTATCTGAGGCACTCACAGCCCCTCTACCTCCACCTGTCTAACATCATCTGTCCAGGCCCTGAATCAATCATCCAGTCATCCCTCCAGAATCACACATGCTGACAAAACAACCTAATCATCTTCCACCTGTTGAATACACGCACCAGACAGACATGCAGGATCAGACGCCACAACCAGGCATAACGGTCAAACTATACTTTTCTCTCATCCTTAGACACATTTTTACATTTCCAGTTGTATTTAGAAGCTTTTATCCCAATTGACGTACAAATAGTTAATCTAGAAAGTAGCCTAGTGCAGAAAATCACGGCTCAGAGCAGTATTTCGGGGGTCTCCGTCAGTCTGACTAGGCTCATCGCAAATGAACCGCATCTGAGCTACGAGGGGAATATAACACCACTGACCAACACACAGCCATCGACCATAACTACCTAGAATACATGGATCCTGGTATCTGGGTAGATAGCCACCCACATAGCCTGCCTACGTGACCACGGTACTTCCCCGGTCTGGGCTGTAGGGGCAGACCTGCTAATACACGTCCCTTAAAGGGCAGTAAAACGCAGTTATTTCCAGTGGGTTTAGAGGCGTGTTCAAGGAGAGTATTAACGTTAGTTATATCACCTGGATCTCTGTCTGACTGGCTTATTGCCTGTCGTAGCCTACACGCTAAAACCGACTTCCAGACGAATTACACTTACACTAGAGTGACACAAGGACAAATTAAAATAAAAAAAACAATGAGTTAAATTAACCACAGTAAAATGTTAAGGAAATAGGTCCCTGAATAGTTAAATACAGCGGGATACATTGCTAACAGCACCACCTACCATAATTGCCGCCAGCGGCACGCGGACGATGAGGTATGTAAAACAGAAATATTTTTTTTTTTGTATCTGTACTATTTCTCGTTTATACGACATTTAGCAACATATAAATCAAACATGCATTTAACACGTTACAATTTGCATTTTTTCAACTTGATGCCTATCAATGTCAGATTATCTATGCTGGTTAGCTCTAGCAAGCTAGCTAACGTTAGTTAACGGCTAGTTACATTTTCCTACAGCGTGCTAGCTGTATAGAGCTACAGCTTAACTTGTAAAATTGACACGTGGCGTTTCAGTTTTTCTGTGTAATAGTTTACATAGTGGTTGACACAAAGGTTGAATTTCGCAACCAACCTTTAAATCAGGCCAATCGATTTAGGGGATAAAATGAGTAGATCCAGGGAGCTCAATCGTCAATTCTGAATTTAGCAACAAGCGTTTCGTCTACTATTTGTTCTTTATGAACGGGTCTTTCTACCAAACACTGAAGAGTCCAAATTTACCATCGAGCGAGTGGTTCGTTCATTTTCTAGTGGAGCTTCCAGCACCAATATCGCTCACTGACCTTTTAAAAGATTAGCTTAATTCATTGATCTTTTGGATGATTCGTTCACTCTTGCAGCACCTGGAGGATCCGACCAGCTCCCCCAAAATTCAGCTGTCTCCGCCTAGCGGTCTGACTTGGTATTGACACCTTAACCACCGCAAATCAGATACTGAAAATTACAAAATGCACTGGAACATGCTACTTGTCAACATGCAATTGTCCTAAACAAGTGTGTCCCCCCCCTCTCTCCCGCTCTCCCTCCCTCCCTCCATCATAAACTCATACTTAAACACACACACACACACACAGTCAAACTGCAACTGAGATACCTGGCAGTCAGTCAAGATGGGAGTCGTGACCCTGTTTGGTCGTCCATGTCGACAGACAGAAAAAGGTTTGATGAGGATTTCTAAAAGGATTCTACAAGAACCAAAAACTGTGTTGAATTGCTTCAGGAGCATTAAAACTGTTTAGTTAGTTGTTTCTCAAATGTAGTTGTTTACCAAACCCTATCTAATCTTGGTATGATTGGTGGTGCATGTGCAACCTTGAAACAGCAGAGTAAATACAATTTAAGTCTCTTTTTTCTACAAATTAAAGTTCTCCTTAAAAAAACACAAAATAAAACAATGCAGAGTTCAACCTGCCTTAATCTCCTAAAAACCGCCCTAAAAATGCATTAAACATTTCATTTCACTTTCTATGTCTCTCCCAGACTTAGCAAGTTCTTCTTTCCGGAAGCTTCTCCAACATTCTAGAAGCCTCTTGTCTGAGAGATCTAGATCTGCGCCAGAGTTCCGTGTCCCCTTGCACGTCCACTCCGATCATCTGGGATCAGACTGACCCCTCGTCCTCCCCCCCATGCCTCTGGCCGCAGCTAGTCCTGTGTGCACCCCGGCAGTCCTGGTTCGGACCGATGGGTCCTGTACTCACATTGGTCCTGAGAAGGTGGGCTTGTAGACTGCAGGAACAGATGATCAGGGCTGCAGGTCTTCAGAGAGTTTCTGTTTAGCCTCAGACGCCTTCTTCAACTCTGCAGGGGTGGGCGGGGAGAGACAGGGAGGGAGACGGGGGGAGAGAGGGAGTATGGTAGAGAGACATTTAAAGAGATTTGAGAGAGAAAGGGGGAGGGGAAAAGATTGGGAGAGGGAGATAAACAGAGAAAGGGAGGGCCAGTGAGTGCGGGGGGAGAGTGGGAGAGAGAGAGGGGGAGAAAGAGAGGAAGCTTAGGTTAAACTAGAGCAAGTAAACAATCTGAACCATGTGACACTAAACTGGGCCCTGTTAAATGGAGTGGAAAAATATCTCTCTTTCTCCCTCTCTTTCTTTCACCATATCTTTCTCTCCTGTTTCTCTCCCCCTCCATCCCCTACTCCCTCCCTCCCCCCTCTCTCTCTCTCCCTGCAGCTGTGGTTCCAGTAGGGGAGGTTACACGAGGACAAGAGAGTAACCTCTAAACATCTCAAAACTTGACAGACAGGAAGAGAACGGGAAGAGGGAGAGTGACTGGAAAACAATCACAGACAGGCCGAGAGAGGGAGAGAGGGAGGGAGATAGAGAGAGAGAGAGATACTTTTTTGACTTGAAAGATATCTTTATTGGGCAGTCAAAACTGCCAGCTAACCAACAGTTTCACCACAACAGCCATTTTTCTCTTACTCACTCTTATTCAAACAAAACCCATTCAATTGAACTTTTAAATTTAAGGAGAGAGGGTGGACAGCCTGTGTGACAGGAATCCGGGGGCAGAGAGGTTAACCAGCCTGGAAGCGTTCCATGTGTCAGCGAGGTTTAGTCATGCTAAACAGCAACATGACTGCTATCGCTGGCTTGGCCCTGGGCGTTGAGCCAAGTTGGGGCTGGGGCTGTGGCTGGGCTTCACAGCACTACCAACGGTTGTTATGGGGGAGGCGGGGGGTGGAGTCAGGAGGAGGTCGGATGAGGACAAGGAGGAAGCCTGTGTTTTTAAATCTCTGCACCTGTACACTTTGACAGCGCTAATCGACTGAGACAGCGCTAACCTACTGAGACCGCTAGCAACAGATAGGCCTATGGATTTCATCAGTGGATATCATTATATAAGACAGTTCCTTTGCTTTGTAAAATTAGCTAGGGACGTTACATGTGCGTTTTAGCAATGCTAAGTCTAATATAGGACAAACAAATGTGGTTGACCAGAATGTTAAATGCAGAGATGGGAAGTAATGAAGTAGAAATACTTTGTTGCTGTACTTACGTAGGAACTTTTTACTTGTGATTTTTTTTTTATCTCCCTCCAATTCCTAAGCTAGGAACTAAAATGATAATGTGGATTTGCTGTTAATCTTAACAGCTCATATTTTTTATGAAGATATCATGAACACCGATCTAAATGTTATAATACAAGGTGTGTCTCTCTGAACAGTCTCAGCTGAGTGACACAAATAAAATAAAAGCTTTTCCAAAGATACTAAAATTTATTCTGTAATATTTATGAATAGATATTTCCTAATTAAAAATCTTTCAAGTAAAATGTTGGAATTAAAATAAAGTTAAAATTGAAAATGAATACAGGATCGGCCATCAAATTATAAAGAACAATGACATTGATTGATCAGTTTGATGAGTAATCATTTGGGTTTATCTTAAAAATAGTTGTTAGTGTTTAGTTACTTTAATTAAAGCAGTCTCACCTGTACGTCTGGTTCACCTGTCAGGAATGAGCACAGGAGCATCACTGCAACAAACACCAGGATGTCAGTCAGAAACGATAAGATACCTGACAAGGAAACAGCAGTAGACACAACTACGCCTTGACTGAAATGCGATTTATTTTCAATAAAATGCATAATATAATTAACAAAATCAGGTAAGTTGTTGATGAATATTTTATTATAAAGTGAGAACAATTATTTAAAAAATCCTTTGGGTGATACTTCCTGTGTCCGGCTGCAGAGGGAGCCAGAGAGCTACAGCACCCTGCAAACTCCCTGCATCTCATCACCCAGAGAGCTACAGCACCCTGCAAACTCCCTGCATCTCATCACCCAGAGAGCTACAGCACCCTGCAAACTCCCTGCATCTCATCACCCAGAGAGCTACAGCACCCTGCAAACTCCCTGCATCTCATCACCCAGAGAGCTACAGCACCCTGAAAACTCCCTTCATCTCATCACCCAGAGAAGCAGGAGGCCACATGTTGCCGGATAACAGCCTGGTCTGTCAAAGCGGAAGCCTCCAGCCACACACACATATCCACAAACAACCTTCTCCGCACATGTACATACATTCTCCACACACTGAGATATACACCAACCTACTTAGATACCCACGCAATAGATACACACACACATACACTCTTTCACACACACACAAACCTCACACATAACTCATTCACATAGTCCAACCATCTCCACACACACTTCCACATTTATACATGCACGTAGACACACACACATGGACACACACACACATAATCCCTCACACACACACACACACACGTGCAAGTAGCCTAGCAGGTGCTGTACCAAAATCGGTAACCTATCGAAAACTGACCATTCACCGCTGCTACATTTTGGTTGTGGTATGAAACAAATCCACTAGATGGCAGCAAACATCTACTAAAAAAGAGAGCGCATGACAGAGAGAGAGAGATAGAAAGGAAAAAAATGAGAGAGAAAGTATGACAGAGAGAGAGGGAATCCAAAGGAGAGAGATTGTAAAAAAACAAAAAAGAGTGAGTGAGGGAGAGAGAGAGGGTAAACAAATTGAACTCTGGTCATGATCTTTCAGTAGAAGACATGTCTTCGTAACACTAACTGTCTGTCTCCCTGTGCTGGATCTGGACTGGAGACATTTATTCATTTGAGCAGAACAGGAGTCATGTCTCTCTTTGTGTAGGTTGATGTCTGGTGTGGGAGAGACTGTTGGAGTGACGGTTTCATCAGAAAATAACAGCTGCCACACACACACACACAGTGGCACGCGTCCTTGATTCATTTATGGAAATTAAGATAACCCGTGACGGTGCAAACACCACAACCCCCACTGTCCTCTCCTCCCCCCCTGCCTTCCTCCCCCTGCCCCTTACACACAACCCTCTGCTCGATGCCCCCATTGTTCCCTGACTCCCCCTCCTCCCACCTGCGCCCCACTGCCCCTCCCCAGTCCCCCCCCCCCCCCCATGTGCCAGGGGGATTGAGGTTGCGGCCTCCATCTCTCCAGGGGAATCCCTCCATCCTTCACCTCCTTTTCTTTGTTCTACCTCTCTCCCCTCTCTCTCTTTCTCTCTCCCCTCTCTCACTCCCCTATCTCCCCCTCTCTCTCTCCCCTCTCTCTCTCTTTCCCCCCCCCCCTCTCTCTCTCTCTCTCTCTCTCTCTCTCTCTCTCTCCCCTCTCTCTCTTTCCCCCCTCTCTCCCCTCTCTCTCTCTCTCTCTCTCTCTCTCAGACAGAATAAAGAGGCAGGGATGAAGGTGGAGGAGGCATCTGTCCCCGGGTCAATCTAGTGGGATAACAAACGACAGACGCCACGCTATTGCCATGCCAACGCCACACTCTCCAACCTCTCTAACGGCAGATCTCCAGCCCGTCCCGGATGAGAGGACACTGGACACTGTTGATGCTCTGTGGTACTAACTGGTGCTACTCTTTTTTACTCTCTCTATTCCTCTCTACCCCCCTCTCTTTCTTTCTCTACCCCTCTCTCTCCCCCCTCTCTCTCTTCCTCTCTACCCCCCTCTCTTTCTTTCTCTACCCCTCTCTCTCCCCCCTCTCTCTCTTCCTCTCTACCCCCCTCTCTTTCTTTTTCTACCCCTCTCTCTCCCCCCTCTCTCTCTTCCTCTCTACCCCCCTCTCTTTCTTTCTCTACCCCTCTCTCTCCCCCCTCTCTCTCTTTCTCTCTCCCCCCCCACTCTCTTTCTCTACCCCGCTCTCTCTTCCTCTCTCTCCCCCCTCTCTCTTCCTCTCTATCCCCCTCTCTCTCTTTCTCTCTACCCCACTCTATCTTCCTCTCTCTTCCTCTCTCTATCCCCTCTCTCTTCCTCTCTCTCCTCCCTCTCTCTCTCTGCCACTTAGCTGCCATAAGAACCAAGCCTCTGCTGCATCATCCTCTGCATCCTCACACACACACACACACACTGCGTGAATCTGGGTCAGATAGGAGGAACATAATACCCCAGTCAGTGTGTGTGTGTGTGTGTATGCTGTGACTCTGAGATTTCTGTCTGGCTGGTCTACCCCTACATTTCCAGGTTTGGTATACTAAACTTCTTCCTCTCCTCTCCTCTACGCTCCTCTATCCTGGCATGGCATCACAGACTGCCTCTACACCCTGTGGCATCATGGGTAAGTGGGTCAAATTCCAATCGCTCTGGGCAGACGGTCAGACGGGGTGGGGGCCAGGGTAGAAGGGGGCATGTGGGGCAGGGGGAGAAGGGCACATGGGGGGGGGCAGGGGAGAAGGGCGCATGGGGTGCGGGGGAGAAGGGCGCATGGGGGGCAGGGGCATGGGGTGCGGGGGAGAAGGGGCGCATTGGGGGCAGGGCTGGGAATGAAGCGAGAAAGAGGGATGAGAGGAAGGTGTACAGAGCTATGTCAACATTGCTTGTTTAATCACTGACCCAGGGAGTTGACTGGCAGGCTGGCTGACTGGCTGGTTTCAGGAATGTACTGTATACTATAATGTAGTAGGATAAATGACAAATGTTTGAACAAGTATTACAGGATCATACCAGAGTTTGATACCAAATTGTACAGTCTCATGACAAGGTGTGACAGGACTAAGTACAGTGTTACACAGTTCTCCTGTGGCTCTGGTCGGTATGGCTCTGGTCGGTTTGACCCCGTGACCTCGGACCCTCTGTGGGCCAGGCTGCTGACTATTGCTGAGGGATCTTCTCTAGAGAGAGAGAAACAGAGAGGGAGAGAGACTGAGAGGGAGAGAACAGAGGGGAGGGAGAAATAGAGAGAGAGACAGATGGAGGGGGAAAGAAAAGGGTAGTGAGAAGGGGACAAAGAAAGATGGAGTGAGATGGAAAAGAGAGAGAGAGGAATCTTTTGGTGGTGGCTGAGGGATACCTCCAATTCATCTCAGTCAGGGTGCAGAATGTTTGTCTGAGCGTTCTGGAATCCCTGAGGTGGGCTCTGAACATAGAATCAGAATATCTGATCAATATGAGTGGTGGTGGGTTTGTACCAGAGAGCTGTGTGTCTCTCTCACCAGGTCACCCAGCAGAGAGCTGTGTGTCTCTCACCAGGTCACCCAGCAGAGAGCTGTGTGTCCTCTCACCAGGTCACCCAGCAGAGAGCTGTGTGTCTCTCACCAGGTCACCCAGCAGAGAGCTGTGTCTCTCTCACCAGGTCACCCAGCAGAGAGCTGTGTGTCTCTCTCACCAGGTCACACAGCAGATGCTGTTCTGGTACTCTGCTTAACAAGCCCTCTTCTCCACCAGGAAGCTGACAAGGTCACTGCCCCGGGGGAACTCTGTGTGTGTGTGTGAGTGTGTGTGTGTGTCTGTGTTTGAGTGTGTGCGTGTGTGTGTATGTGTGTCTGTGTGTGTGAGTGTGTGTGTTTGCTTGTTTTTCCATATAGATAGATCACAATCCTCTACTGTGTACATACAATTTGTATTTCTATCTTTCTCTATGTATCTCTCCCTCTCTCTCCTCCCTCTCTCTCTCTCTCTCTCTCTCTCCTCCCTCTCTCTCTCTCTCTGTCTCTCTCTCTCTCCTCCCTCTCTCTCCTTCCTCTCTCTTCCCTCTCTCTCCTCCCTCTCTCTCTCTTTCAGTCTTCCCTCTCTTTTTTGAATCGAATCATGTCATAATGTGGTTTCCCACCGTTTCCAATCGTTCACACATTTAGTTTCTTAGCTACCCTTAGCTTCTAGCCAACTTCCGTTGCCATAGGTGACTAGTAACTTCTTTTTATGTCGAACACCTTGTATGCCTATCTGTCTGGTTTTTACAATTTGTTATCTTAACTGCACTGTTTTGTCAAACTGTTGCTTTTCTTTTTTTCTTTCTTTTTTATAATATAATTTTGTATTATTATTTCTTTCTTTTATTTCCGTATCTCTCTGTCATGCCGTGCCAAGGGACAACAGGTGAAAACTAGCATGTTTTTTTTACATGTTTACATGTTTATCAATGTACACTGTCCCTTTTCAAATAAACTCAAGAAGAAGGTAGTGTCTGTTGGTCCAGTGAAATCCAAACGTCCTCATTGATGACATCGTCGTCATGGTCACACACACACCTGCGTGTGCATGGTGACAGACTGCATGGCCCGGACTGAGCCTCTGACCTTTAAAGGAGGAAGTGTCGGATATATAACAACAGTCACTGAGTTACTCAGGGGAACAAACTAGTTTTGCTGCTGCCTGATTGGCCGGTTCCTTATTTCCAGTGAGTTAGCTAATGTGAGGGCTTTGTCAAGAGTTTTTGTTTGTTTGTTTTTTTTCTTTGAAGGAATAAATACATGCCAGACAAGTTACGTGAGATTGTTACAACAGTACTCAACCACAAAAGCATTGCTAAATATGTAGAAAGCTTCCTCGAGTTGCTTTTCTCCTCCTCTCCTCCTCTCCTCCCCCTCCTCTCCTCCTCCCCCTCCTCTCCTTTCCTCTCCAGCAACTTTGACTCTCAGGAGTTGGTCATCCAATTCCTTAGCTTTGTTTTTCTTGTTTTTCCTCAGAGTGGAAATAATTCCAGTTAAATGTAGTTTGATGTATTTATCTCAAGGTAGACGTAATGTCCCCTACACACTCTTGGTTGTTGTCCACTAGAACTCGTACTGTGCACTGAGAGTTGGCAAGCAGCGCTTGATTTATGACACCCAAGGAAAGACTCTCTCCACTTCTTGGCATTGCTTGGCTGGACTAAAGTGATTACATAAGAGATTAAAAAAAACAAATCAAAACAAATGCCATATTATTTTTAGCCGGCATGTGCTTAAAGAGCACTATAAATAAAAGTGTTTTGAGGGAAACAGAAGCTGGGAGACTGAGGGTCAGGTGAGAGAGAGAGAGGAGGGAGAGAGAGGGGAGAGAGGGAGAGAGAAGGGAGAGAGAGGGGGGAGAGGGAGAGAGAAGGCAAGTGAGAGAGGAAATGGTGTCTAAACTTGGAACGGTAGAATCTTCCTGGAGAGACGTGTGAGGGGAGAGTCTGTTTACACCCCCCCCTCCTCTCCCCCATTTTGCTCCTAAAACACATCTCCTTCTCTGGGACGGAAACTGGCCTTCCCTCCCTCTGTCACCGCCATGCTCACCCAGTCACCAGACTGTGCTATAACTGCCCCCTTCCTCCACACACACACACACACACACACCTGGACATCTGACAGAATGGGAAGCCTGGTTGTTTCTCATCCCAGAGAGACCAGTGACAGGAAGTGATGATGTTTTGTGTCCACTGGGGCCTGGAAGACTTCCTGTCCTGTGATGTGCCGGGCCGGGGGTCAGAGGTCAACACTGATGAGTTTCCCATCGTCCACTGGGAGTTGTTAACAACACAATCATGCGTGTGCAACTGAACAATAAACACTAAATGGTGTTTTATTGGTGTGTGTGTCCTTGTGTGTGTGTCCGTGTGTGTCCATGTGTGTGTGTGTGCGTGTGTGTGTGTGGTGTCTTAGTTCATGGAAGTGAGTTCAGCATCCATCTTGGACAAACTACAGAATTATTTTCCTCCACCTCCCCCCTTCTCTCTCTTCCTCCACCTCTCTCTCTCTCTCTCAACCTCTCTCTGACCCAAACACACACACAACACATTGTGATGTGATAAATGTGCTAATTGCATTATTCTAATTATGCTAAGGGTTTCTAAGCCCTTTTGATTAAGATTTTTGTTGATCAAATTGTTAAAGTGAAACAGATGTTTCTCCAGTAAGGAACCCTTGTGTTCCTGTGAGGACAGGGCCTCTGGTGTTCTGCAGCCTCTCCTCTCCACCAGGACCGAGGAACACCTCTCCATTTGAGCTGAGGTCATTCTGAATTAGTTAATTAAATCAGTTTGTAGCCAAAACATTACATCATCCTTAAGCTTGCTTAAAACTGCCCTCCTCCCCCCTTACTCTCACACACTTTCTTTCTCAGTTCAATTCAGTATGCTTTTGTGGCATGAATGTCCCATTTAAATAATGTTAAGCAGTCCACATCGAACACTGTCTCTGCTGTTCTTAAATCGAATCAATATATTTATTACTTTCACAATTTTGACACCACGAGAACGCTGTTTTGGTGTGTGTTTGTGTCTGTGAAAAGTTTGACATAGTTCGAATGTTGCACTTTGTAACAAAGAGTGATTGTGACGTGTTGTAACGTGTGTATTCAGTTCGTTCCGGCGTAGCGATGCCATGGAACGCGTCGTCTAAACTGCGAATGGACCAATGGCAGGACTCTGAATATACCAATCGGGCACGGCACCATATCAGGGGTGAAAAAAATCTACTGCCTTTGAAAATCATTGGACGAATGCATTTGTTTCACAGGTTTTGCATTGATACCAATGGATGTCTTCAAAATACAGGCCCAGAGGCTATAAGAAATTACCTGCCATTCAAAGAATACGTGCATAGTAATAGTTTGCCGGACATTAACGCAATTGTGCACGGATTAATTGGTATAGTCCGCGCCAACCTTGAAAGTTTCTTATCTTCAACAGTAAAGCGTGCAGGTACCGTTTCTTGGTTGTGAAAATATTTTCTGAAATACATTACGGCTGCATTCTGGATCCAATACGGGACTAACATCAGTACTGGAAGCCCGTCTGTTGGTCTCTCACGGTGAGTAATTTAATCAATAAGTATTGATCCGTTTTCAAAAAGCAACGGCAAGTTACAAACATTGTTGACACGCACGTGTAACCCCGTTTGTAAACTGTTGTAAACTGCAGAATGTTCTTCGTGTTGACTTTCATTTGGCCCAGTTCACGTTCTTGGAACAGGGTCGAGTGGAATCTCGAGTGATTGGCGACCTTTGTGAACGGTGACAACAATCGGTTGAAGAATTCAGAACTATAAATATCGTTCAGTATTTATCACGGAGAATATGTCAGTTGTGTTTTCTATTATTGTGCATTACTCCACCTGTCTAAACTAATTGATGGATTTCATTTGCATCCTCGTTCCTGCGAAAATACTTAGACTAACTGTTTACCATAAGTGATGAGAGAGCGAGAGGGATGTGAAGGTGGGGGTGTGGAGAGAGAGTTGAAGGATACGATTAGTCCCAGAGCCACACCTCCCCTTCCTCCCGATGTTTACCTCCGGGGGGGGGGGGGGGGGGGGGCAGGAAGTGAGGGGCTCTTCCTGTATTGGTCTGTTTCCTGTCAGTGTCTTCCTTTGGAACTAGGGGCCAGTTTAGAACCCTGAGCCCTTCCTCCTCCAACACCTGTCTGATCAGACTGGGAGGCAATCTGCTAACCTGGGTTATACACTGTCCTGCTCTAGTACACTCTGCTAATCTGGGTTATACACTGTCCTGCTCTAGTACACTCTGCTAATCTGGGTTATACACTGTCCTGCTCTAGTACACTCTGCTAATCTGGGTTATACACTGTCCTGCTCTAGTACACTCTGCTAATCTGGTTATACACTGTCCTGCTCTAGTACACTCTGATAATCTGGGTTATACACTGTCCTGCTCTAGTACACTCTGATAATATGGGTTATACACTGTCCTGCTCTAGTACACTGTTAATCTGGGTTATACACTGTCTGCTGTAGTACACTCTGATAATCTGGGTTATACACTGTCCTGCTCTAGTACACTCTGCTAATCTGGGTTATACACTGTCCTGCTCTAGTACACTCTGCTAATCTGGGTTATACACTGTCCTGCTGTAGTACACTCTGATAATCTGGGTTATACACTGTCCTGCTCTAGTACACTGCTAATCTGGGTTATACACTGTCCTTCTCTAGTACACACATTCCAATCAAAAGGCAGTGTATGATTGTATTTCAAATAGAGAATTAGACTGTAGTAGTTAGGTAAGACTTAGATAATGTCACGTTGTTTCCATGGAAACCACATGCTCGTCAGTGTCGTCATCACGTTGTTGCTCTGAAAGTTTGTGTCCTGAGGCAGAGAGGCAATATCTGAACTGCTGCTTTCCAGGAACCCGGCTGTGTGTGTGTGTGTGTGTGTGTTAGGGTGTGTGTGTGGGCATGGATGTGTATGTAGTGACAGAAGTAGACGTTTCATTCTCAACCTCTCTCTCTCTTTTTTTTCTCTCTCCCTTTATCTCCCTCTCTCTGTTTCTTTTTGCATCAGAGTTTGTGGCTGTCTTGTTAGTGGTTGTTCATCAGGGCAGGTTTGACCTTGTGTGAGCTGCATCAGTGTGGACTCTGTGTGGTGTGAGAAAAGAGGCTATCCAGCTCACTGGCAGATGTCAGGAGAATCATGATATGGTTACATGGTTACAGTTGGTGCTTAACTCACACACTCACACACACACACTAACACACACACACACACACTAACACACACACACACACTCACACACACACAGTTACTGTAGTAATCTCCGGCCTGACCAGATTGCGTAATATGAGAAAGTAATTAACAGAGTTCATGCAAGCTGGTGTCTCTCCCTCCCCTACGAGGTGAACCACGTTCACACACACATACACTCTCACACACTGGCACACACTGGCACACACACACACACACATTACACTCTCCCTCTCCCTCCCTCTCTCTCTCTCTCTCTCTCTCTCTCTGTCTCTCTCTGTCTCTCTCTGTCTCTCTCTGTCTCTGTCTTTGTCTCTCACACACACAGTCTTAGAGAGTGTGAGAGTGAATGATGTGCTGGTGTTTGGCATCACTCTCTCTGCCCCCAACACTTCCCAAGCAGGTAGAACCCCCCAGGGTTAGATAACCCCAGGGTTAGAAGAACCTCAGGGTTAGAAGAACCTCAGGGTTAGAAGAACCTCAGGGTTTGAAGAACCTCAGGTTAAGAAACCCCAGGGTTAGAAGAACCTCAGGGTTAGAAGAACCTCAGGGTTTGAAGAACCTCAGGGTTTGAAGAACCTCAGGTTAAGAACCCCAGGGTTAGAAGAACCCCAGGGTTAGAAGAACCCCAGGGTTAGAAGAACCTCAGGGTTTGAAGAACCTCAGGTTAAGAACCCCAGGGTTAGAAGAACCCCAGGGTTAGAAGAACCCCAGGGTTAGAAGAACCCAGGGTTAGAAGAACCCCAGGGTTAGAAGAACCCCAGGGCTTAGAAGAACCTCAGGGTAGAAGAACCTCAGGTTAAGAACCTCAGGCCTGAGTGTGCTCAAGGTGTTAGCATCTGTGAGTGTGTGTGGTCATATTTTAAACAGTGAGGAGGGAACCTGCTTGGTTTATTTACTCTGCGTGTGCGTGTGCGTGTGTGCACGTGTGTGCGTGTGTGCGCGTGTGTGCGTGTGTGTGCGGGGCATGACAGGCTCTGACCCCTAATGT
>NC_090056.1:20570941-20573441 GCF_038355195.1 Osmerus mordax | reverse complement strand
TTTTGCTAGGGGGAGGCAGGAGAGGAGGGGGGAGGCAGGAGAGGAGGGGGGAGGCAGGAGAGGAGGGGGGAGGCAGGAGAGGAGGGGGGAGGCAGGAGAGGAGGGGGGAAGCAGGAGAGGAGGGGGGAGGCAGGAGAGGAGGGGGGGAGGGCGCAGGAGAGGAGGGGGGAAGCAGTAGAGGAGGGGGGAGGCAGGAGAGGAGGGGGGAGGCAGGAGAGGAGGGGGGAGGCAGGAGAGGAGGGGGGAAGCAGTAGAGGAGGGGGGAGGCAGGAGAGGAGGGGGGAGGCAGGAGAGGAGGGGAGAGGCAGGAAAGGAGGGGGAGGCAGGAGAGGAGGGGGGAGGCAGGAGAGCGAGGTGAGGAGGAGGGAGGATATAAAAAGACTCATTAAAAAGGTGAGGATGATGATGTTTCTGATGGTGTGGGAAGATGGGAGGAGGAGGAGGAGGAGGAGGAAGGGGGGAGTGTGGTGATGTAAGGCAGGGGGTTGAGGGTGTAAGGGATGGAAACATGGAAGAACCCAACTTTGTAACCCCTGCATGGAGGGGGGAAGAGGGGGAGGAGATGGAGGACTTGGGAGGAGAAGATTAGAGGAGGGGGAGGAGATGGGAAGAGGAGAGGGACAGTTATAACTAGGACTCTGACACTAGTAAGTAACCAGTGCTTTGACGGTTGAATTTCATTTTAATCGTCATCCATCCATCCCTACAGACTGGAGAGAGGAGAGCAACACAAAGAGAGAGAGGAGGTTATTGAGATATGTAACACTACTGCTGAAACACAGAGAGAGGAGGTTATTGAGATATGTAACAGTACTACTGAAAAACCTACTTTTCTCACACCTCTCTCTCTCCTTTCTCTTTCTTTGCTGTTTCTTGTTCACGTTCTTTCTCCTGCTCTCTTTCTTTCTGTGTCTTTGTCTCTCTCTCTGTATCTATCTCACTCACACACTCACACACACACACACACTCACACACACACACACACACACACACACACTCCTCCCTCCTTTACTGTAGCAGTGAAGGAGTTCCCGTTAGAGGAGAACAGTGATGATTATTTAAATGTTTCCATAATGTTTTTGTAAGAGCCTGCTGTCTTTGACGCAAGTGAATGCAAAAGATTGCAGCTGTTCCACCCCTTTCTCTCTCTCTCTGCCCTCCTCCCCCCTCCTCTATCTATCTCTCCTCCTCTCTCTCCCCCTCCTCTCCCTTTTTTTCTCTTTCTCTCCAGCCTTTCAAAGAATTTCATTTGAATGAAAATCCAGTCTGATGTCTGTGTTTTGTTGTTCGTGGGGGGAGGGGTTGTAATTGGTCAGAATCCCTTCTGACAACGACCAATGACTGCGCAGCTCCCCCCAGCCCCCACCCGCCCCCCCTGACCTGCTGGGGCTGGCAGGCTGCCGTGTGATTGGCTGGCGGGGGCTGGAGAGTGTGCTGGGGGCGTGGCCGGGCGGCATACTAAAGCCTTCTCTCCGTCTGCTCCACTTCACTGCTCTCCTGTCCTCTGCGGAGAGAGAGAGAGAGTTGTGTCTGTGCTGTTATCTCCCGTCCTCGAGAGAGAGAGAGTTGTGTCTGTGTGTGACCAGATCTCTCCCTACCTCCAGGACTAACCCAAGACTAACCCAGGACTAACCCAGTTCTGGACCAGGACCTTAAGAGGAGCAGCTGTCTGTCTGGATCTGGGACACGCAGACTTACTGACGAAGCAGGAAGAGACTGGATCATCTGTTGTCTGTCTGTCTGGAGGTCTGTTTCTGCCCCCAGTCAGACCCACCTCCGCCCCCGCTGAACCCAGACTCTGGTGCCTGTTCCTGGGTCAACGCTCCAGGGTTCAGCCCCTATCTGGGTCTCCCCCGGGGGTCACACACACAGAGAGCGAGCTGGTGTGGAATTTGACCCTGGCTGGTCAGCGAGCAGGCTTTCAGTGATCCAGACAGAGAGAAGGAGGGAGGAGAAGAGGAGAAGAGAAGGCAGGAGCAGTTTAACCGGTAAGGAAGTTAAAGAAGCTGGGGGAGGGGGGAGGGGAGAGGGGGAGTGGGGAGGGAGAGGGGGGAGTGGGGGAGGGAGAGAATAAAAAAGCTGCTTTCTGAGGACATTTGTTGAGACACTGACCGTTATATATATATATATACCGTTATATAGTCCTGTTCTCTCTTCTCTCTCGTCTCTCATCCTGTACTCACCCTCTCTTCCTGTCTGTCTCCCCCTCCAGCCCCTGCAGCATGCCCGTGGAGACCCTGCGGCCCCATGACTCCCGTCTCCCTGGGGGCCCCTTCACCCCCGCCATGTCCTTCCACCTCCTCAACAAGGGCCCGGACTACTTCCGGCGGCGCGTGGTCCCGGGGCCGCGGCTGAGCGCGGTGGAGCGTCTGGAGGCCGACAAGGCCAAGTACGTCAAGAGCCAGCAGGTGGCGCTCACCAGGCAGGCACCCGTCAAGCCGCCAATCATCCGCAAGCCCCTCCTCTCCCCCGGGATGGTGATGCAGTGCCGCGTCAGCAG
>NC_090056.1:20513653-20570741 GCF_038355195.1 Osmerus mordax | reverse complement strand
TATTCCTGTCCCTTCCTCTCTCACACACACACACACACACACACGCACACGCACACACACACACAGAGTTGTCAGGTCAGTGAGTCTCTTGTCCAGATCAATTCTCACCTCAGTGGTATGACACCCCCAGTCATCCTGCTGTCGACTCATAGCACACATGCCCTGCACACATGCCCTGCACACGCCCTGCACACACCTGCACTGGACCTGGGGCCTGGATATGGACCTGTATGTCTGTAGATGCTCTATTTAAATCTGTGCAGACCTGCTGATCTGTATAGATATGAAAGGCCTGTTTTACTTCCTGTTTTGATTGGTTGGTTTAATGCTTTTCTGCTGAATGATACTAGTCTTATATAATAATGTAGACTGTGACTGCACCCACATCCTTTGTTTGCTTACCTCTTGTTGCCGCTGTAATCCATAATCTGTAATCCATAATCTGTCCTAATCTGCTAAACAGTCAGTCGGTCACTCAGTCATTTATGTAGGCTACATGTTTCCAACCAGAGAACAAAGGCAGGCAGACAGACAGACAGACAGACAGACAGGCAGGCAGGACAGACAGACAGACAGCAGGCAGGCAGAGAGACAGACAGACAGACAGACAGACACGCAGACAGACAGGCAGACAGACAGGCAGGCAGGCAGACAGAGAGGCAGACAGAGAGGCAGACAGACAGGCAGACAGACAGGCAGACAGACAGGCAGACAGGCAGACAGACAGACAGGTACTGTGTGTCTGTACTCTACACTGTACAGGTGTAATCCCCATGAGATTGGTGGGAGAGAGAAATAAGGAAGAGAGAGAGAAAAGGAGAGGAGGGAGAGAGGGAGAGAGAGGTGTTGGTTTTCATCTACAGAAATACATACGGAAGCCTTTGGTTTGTCACGTGGAGGAGATGAAAGCTGCTGTGAGTGTGTGTGAGTGTGTGTGTGTGTGTGTGTGTACAGTGTGTGTTGTCTACCCTGGGGTTTTGCTAGGGGGAGGCAGGAGAGGAGGGGGGAGGCAGGAGAGGAGGGGAGAGGCAGGAGAGGAGGGGGGAGGCAGGAGAGGAGGGGAGAGGCAGGAGAGGAGGGGGGAGGCAGGAGAGGAGGGGAGAGGCAGGAAAGGAGGGGGAGGCAGGAGAGGAGGGGGGAGGCAGGAGGAGAGGAGGGGAGAGGCAGGAGAGGAGGGGGGAGGCAGGAGAGGAGGGGGAGGCAGTAGAGGAGGGGGGAGGCAGGAGAGGAGGGGGGAGGCAGGAGAGGAGGGGAGAGGCAGGAAAGGAGGGGGAGGCAGGAGAGGAGGGGGGAGGCAGGAGAGCGAGGTGAGGAGGAGGGAGGATATAAAAAGACTCATTAAAAAGGTGAGGATGATGATGTTTCTGATGGTGTGGAAGATGGGAGGAGGAGGAGGAGGAGGAGGAGGAAGGGGGGGAGTGTGGTGATGTAAGGCAGGGGGTTGAGGGTGTAAGGGATGGAAACATGGAAGAACCCAACTTTGTAACCCCTGCATGGAGGGGGGAAGAGGGGGAGGAGATGGAGGACTTGGGAGGAGAAGATTAGAGGAGGGGGAGGAGATGGGAAGAGGAGAGGGACAGTTCTAACTAGGACTCTGACACTAGTAGTAACCAGTGCTTTGACGGTTGAATTTCATTTTAATCGTCATCCATCCATCCACTACAGACTGGAGAGAGGAGAGCAACACAAAGAGAGAGAGGAGGTTATTGAGATATGTAACAGTACTACTGAAAAACCTACTTTTCTCACACCTCTCTCTCTCCTTTCTCTTTCTTTGCTGTTTCTTGTTCACGTTCTTTCTCCTGCTCTCTTTCTTTCTGTGTCTTTGTCTCTCTCTCTGTATCTATCTCACACACACACACTCACACACACACACTCACACACACACACACACACACACACACACACACTCCTCCCTCCTTTACTGTAGCAGTGAAGGAGTTCCCGTTAGAGGAGAACAGTGATGATTATTTAAATGTTTCCATAATGTTTTTGTAAGAGCCTGCTGTCTTTGACGCAAGTGAATGCAAAAGATTGCAGCTGTTCCACCCCTTTCTCTCTCTCTCTGCCCTCCTCCCCCCTCCTCTTATCTATCTCTCCCCTCCTCTCTCTCCCCTCCTCTCCCTTTTTTCTCTTTCTCTCCAGCCTTTCAAAGAATTTCATTTGAATGAAAATCCAGTCTGATGTCTGTGTTTTGTTGTTCGTGGGGGGAGGGGTGTAATTGGTCAGAATCCCTTCTGACAACGACCAATGACTGCGCAGCTCCCCCAGCCCCCACCCCGCCCCCCCTGACCTGCTGGGGCTGGCAGGCTGCCGTGTGATTGGCTGGCGGGGGCTGGAGAGTGTGCTGGGGCGTGGCCGGGCGGCATACTAAAGCCTTCTCTCCGTCTGCTCCACTTCACTGCTCTCCTGTCCTCTGCCGGAGAGAGAGAGAGAGTTGTGTCTGTGCTGTTATCTCCCGTCCTCGAGAGAGAGAGAGTTGTGTCTGTGTGTGACCAGATCTCTCCCTACCTCCAGGACTAACCCAAGACTAACCCAGGACTAACCCAGTTCTGGACCAGGACCTTAAGAGGAGCAGCTGTCTGTCTGGATCTGGGACACGCAGACTTACTGACGAAGCAGGAAGAGACTGGATCATCTGTTGTCTGTCTGTCTGGAGGTCTGTTTCTGCCCCCAGTCAGACCCACCTCCGCCCCCGCTGAACCCAGGACTCTGGTGCCTGTTCCTGGGTCAACGCTCCAGGGTTCAGCCCCTATCTGGGTCTCCCCCGGGGGTCACACACACAGAGAGCGAGCTGGTGTGGAATTTGACCCTGGCTGGTCAGCGAGCAGGCTTTCAGTGATCCAGACAGAGAGAAGGAGGGAGGAGAAGAGGAGAAGAGAAGGCAGGAGCAGTTTAACCGGTAAGGAAGTTAAAGAAGCTGGGGGAGGGGGGAGGGAGAGGGGGGAGTGGGGGGAGGGAGAGGGGGGAGTGGGGGAGGGAGAGAATAAAAAAGCTGCTTTCTGAGGACATTTGTTGAGACTCTGACCGTTATACCCCTGTCTGTTCTCTCTTCTCTCTCGTCTCTCATCCTGTACTCACCCTCTCTTCCTGTCTGTCTCCCCCTCCAGCCCCTGCAGCATGCCCGTGGAGACCCTGCGGCCCCATGACTCCCGTCTCCCTGGGGGCCCCTTCACCCCCGCCATGTCCTTCCGCCTCCTCAACAAGGGCCCGGACTACTTCCGGCGGCGCGTGGTCCCGGGGCCGCGGCTGAGCGCGGTGGAGCGTCTGGAGGCCGACAAGGCCAAGTACGTCAAGAGCCAGCAGGTGGCGCTCACCAGGCAGGCACCCGTTCAAGCCGCCAATCATCCGCAGCCCCTCCTCTCCCCCGGGATGGTGATGCAGTGCCGCGTCAGCACACCGCCGGCCAGGAGGTTTCCGAGGCGACCGGGGGACGCGGAGCAGGGGGGCGGGATGGGGGGAAGGAGGGGACCCCCTCTGAACCTGGAGATTCTGAATAACTTGATCAATAACGTGTGTGAGGCTCCTCTGTCCTCCCCCCCTCGTCCTCCGCCACCTCCCCAGACCCCTCCTCCTCCTCCTCCGCCTCCCCCTCCTCGGGGGCCAAGAGCCTGTCAGCCGAGCAGGAGAGGAGCGGACGCCACCCCGCCTCCTCCTGCACCTCCTCCTGCACCTCCTCCTCCCCCCTCCCCCCCCCCAGCCAGGCGCATCCAGAGCCCCCTGCCCGCTGCCCGCCCCCTGTCCCAGCCAGGGGCCTCCGCTTCCGGGCCCCCTGCCCCCTACAGCGCCCCCAACTCGGTCACGGTGCGCAGGGTGGATGTCCGACCCCATGAGGTGAGGAAACCACTGAGGCCTCCTCTTCTACCCAAGCCCCAGCCCCAGCCTCAACACCAGCCTCAGCCCAAACACCAGCCCCTGATCAAGCCTCGACAGATAGCCCAGCCCCAGGCCCCGCCGCCCCCCTCCCACCCCCCCATCCAGGCCCCCCCCTCCCTACCCGCCCCCCCAGCCCCAGGCTGCCCCCAGCCTCCCCGGCCTTCACTCGCCTTTCTTCCAGCAGCTCCAGGGGGTCCCGCAAGCACCCCTCCCTGCACCGCTCCAAGTCGGACCTGAGCGACCGCTACTCTCGCGCCACCGCCGACCTCGAGCGCTTCTTCAATTACTGTGGTCTGGACCCCCGCGACTTGGACGGGGGCGAGGGGGGGCCCGGGGGGCGCCTCGCCAGGGCCGCCTCCGACATCGTCTCCGTCTCCAAGATGCGCAGCGTGTCCACGCCCAGCTCGGAGTACGGGGAGCGCCGGCGGGAGGAGGAGGAGGAGGGGGAGGAGGAGGGAATGCCCAGGGCCAGCGAGCGCGTGCCGTACGGGATATCGGTGATCGAGAGGAACGCTCGCGTCATCAAGTGGCTGTACGGCATCAGGCAGGCACGGGACTCCGCCCCCGAGACTAGAGACACCGCCCCCTGGCTAGGGACTCCGCCCCCCTGGCTAGGGACTCCGCCCCCCTGGCTAGGGACTCCGCCCCCCTGGCTAGAGACTCCGCCCCCCTGGCTAGGGACTCCGCCCCCCTGGCTAGGGACTGTACAGGCATCTCCAATGTTTAGCAGCCATTGGCTCACCTCCTGGCCCCCAATAAGGGCGGGAATAATGACACTCAGAGGGACAAAGGGGGAGGGGCTAGTTTGCAAGCCACACCCCCTCCGTGTGGAGAATAATATTTATTGTTCGATCCTCGAGGCCATTTTGAAGAAGTCTATGTTTTTGTAGTTTTTTTTTCTGTGTGTGCTACGAATGTGTGTTCATGAATGTGTTTGGTTAATGAATGGCTGCAGGTCAGAGACTGCTTCCCTCTTGGACAAGAGGGAAGCATCATCAGGAGGGCCCCTCCTCCTTTGTAAAGACTAGAAGAGATATACAGATCTATATATCTATATAACAGTTGTAACGAGCAATAATGTGGATGATGATCAGGAGGATGTAGATGTTGACAGGGTACTGTGTGTGTGTGTGTGTGTGTGTGTGCGTGTGTGCGTGTGCGTGCGTGTGTGTGTGTGTGTGTGTGTGGAGCTGGGTTCATCTCTGTCAGTGTAGAGATAAAGAGGCAATAAAGACTTGTGTAGAGAAATCTTCTCTGGCCTCTTCGTGTGTGTGCACACATGTGTAACTTGAGAGCAAAGCTAATCACGATACTGCGAAATATCCAAAAGCTTCTATGAAACGTGTTTGTTCTAACCTTGGCTGGAAGACTGTTGATAGTAGGGATGCATCAATACCAATACCAGTATCAGGCCCGATACCAAGCTCATGTACTCGTAAAAATACCCCCGATACCAAAGACCGATACCTGACATTTAATGAAAAAATAATAATTATGACAATGGTAACTATGCCCTTTGAAGGTTATTGGACCTTCAAAGGGCATAATTGCCCTTTGAAGGTCTTTGAATGGATGGACACTGAAATTTGTGCTTTAAGTTTGTGATAAGCACATAAAAAATAATACTTTGTTCATTCGAGTAATAATAAAGAAGCTGTCCTACATTAATTAGTCTCACTGTGTTGCGCTTGGAAAACTGCCACGTTACCCCCCAAATAAAGAATATTATTTTAATAAATGTATCAGTATCGGCGAGTACCAGAAAAATATATATCGGTATTCGGTCCTTAAAAAATGGTATCGGTGCATCCCTAGTTGATAGTGTTGCTGTCTGTGCATGTGAAAGCTAACAAGCTAACTGACCTAGTGAGACAGCCACACTGCTGTCAGGAAAACAACACAACCATTCACACCACTCATTCTGACTAACACACACACACAGTCAGCTATGTGAGATATGAGTACAGGAGATTGTGTGTGTGGCTGAGTGTGTAGATGGAGTGTGTGAGTGAGAGGGGGAGTTGTCAGGTGTCGGTGGTACTGGTACACAGAGGGCTGTTACAGGGAGCAGCTCTGCTTAGCCAGTCTGACTGACTTTACACAGGAGAGAGAGATGGAGGGATGGGGAGGTGGATAGAGATGGTCAGAGAGAGAGAGGGAGGGGAAGAGTGGATGGAGAGAGGGAGGGAGGGGGGAGCATAAGAGAGAGATCTCTGGTTTACCCATCCCAGCTGCTAGGATAGGAAGATGTGTGGATGGAGAGATAATAGAGGGATAGTTTCTGAAAGGTTGATAGGAAGGTTCTGGAAGTCTATTGTCTCCCAGCTGGAGGAGTTTTACGTAACGTTTTACACCTTTTGGACTGAATATGCAATCTGACTATCTGTACAAACACACACACCCTCACACACACACACATGCTCACACACACATGCCCACACACAGTCACAGGTTCATGAACAAACACACACAGTCACACTTAGACTCTCACACACTACACACAGTCACACACTACAGACACACACTTATAGATCCATGCTGTGTGTTTCTAAGCGATGACATCACTTTGACGGGCCATGCTGTGTGTGTTTCTAAGCGATGACATCACTTTGACGGGCCATTGCTGTGTGTGTTTCTAAGCGATGACATCACTTTGACGGGCGGTTTGAAAAAAAAACGGAAGCAGGAACTGATGTTTATTTATTGGACTTCCTGTTTGTCTGGGAAGACAGGAGGTGCTAACCCTCCAGGCTTGCATGAAGCAGCTGTGAGGAGTGGGCGGCCATTTTGGCTCCCGCTGTCCTGCTCTGGGAGGTCTGGAGAGGAACTGTAGGTGCTGCAGGGTAGAGATGGGGGCGGGGCCTGGGGTGGGAGGAGCCTGTCGGCAGGTGGCCAATGAGAACCAAGCTACTCAGCATAGCTGCGTCCGGATGTCGTCTTCAGAAGGAAAGCAGGAATAAAGTTTTTTTAAAGTAAGTTGCCGTGTCGGGTGTTTTCTTGCATATGATATTATGGGATGTTACTGTGCTAAAATGTGGCAATCAAGTCAATATCATAACTCATATCCTATTATTAATATGATATTAAGCTAAATCAGGAGTGGGGGGGGGTCCGGCTCAAAGTTGTTTCAAATCCAGTTTTGGCATAAATGATTTACATGGTGGCCCTACAATACAGCCCTGTACCCTCCAGTTTGATCCATTATTCAGAGTGAAACATGTGGACTCACTCACACACACTCCTCGGATAAAAGGAGTCGACAAGGACGGAGACGGAGGGGGAGACGGAGGGGGAGACGGAGAGGGAGAGGGAGACGGAGGGGGAGACGGGAGGGGGAGAGGGAGACGGAGGGGGAGACGGAGAGGGAGACGGAGAGGGAGACGGATGGGGAGACGGAGGGGGGAGACGGAGAGGGAGACGGAGAGGGGAGGAACAGGAGCCATATGTCCACACTGAGACATCAGCTGGCTGTGGAGCTCTGAGGGAACACACACACACACTGTAACCACACCACACACACACTGTGTAACCACACACACACACACTGTAACCACACACACTGTAACCACACGCACACACACTGTGTAATCACACACACAAACACATGCAACTACACAAACACGCACTCTGCAGCTTGTCCTCAAAAACAACACAGAGCTCGTTCTGAAATGAGGAAGTAGTGTTGTGTTTGTAGACATGGTGAATGTGTGTGAGTGAGTGTGTGTGTTTGTAGACATGGTGGGTGAGTGAGTGTGTGTGTGCGTATGTGTTTGGGAGCTGGAGGAAATGGTAGTGTAAACTCACAGCTGATCCCAGGCCCTGAGAATGGCTGCTGCTAATGTATGTCAAACACACACACACACACACACACCGGTGGGACGAGGACACTTAGTGATAAGCTGATTAAGGGACACGGAGCAGATGGGTTCTGTGTGCGTAGTGTGTGACTGTGTGTGGTTGCTGTGTGTGTGTAAGTGTGTATCTGTCACACTGGAAGCTGTGGGAAAACTGGGTTGTGTGTTTTTAGCTTAGCGTGTTGTTGCCCAGCATTCCGTCTCTATCTATCGCTCCATCTCTCTATCGCCTTCCCTATCTCTCCCTCTCCCTCATTTATGGAAACAGATTCACGGTTCAGCCGGTGTAGTACAGAACCGGAGTCCTGCTTACACTGGTTTCGCACTAAAGACAAACTCGTTTTGCTCTAGTCTGGGAAGTTGTGACAGTAATACCATTGACTGAGAGATCACACAGACACACTGAGGGCAATATGTTGCTGCTTCTTAAAGGGCACGTTCGCACCACAACGATAACGAAAACTATATTGCGCAACGATATCGTTGGGATCAACTTAAAAAAAAAAAAATCCCAACTGATGAACTATAAAACACCTGCAACCAATCAGAATCTATCCAAATGTAAAGCGCTCGAGCATTTCAAACGTCAGGCGATGTTGCTGAGAAGCTAGTCGCCTAGGTTGGTGTGGACTCAAATGAAGTTCTCGTTATATAGTTCTCGTTGTCGTCTTTCGGCTGTCAACGTCACAAATTATAATAGAGATCATATTTGGCTACATGAAAATTACTTTCCGTTTTGGGGGATCTATAAGTTGGCGAACTTCCATCTCAGCCTCGAATTTAGGTTGTCTTAAATCTTGGCATAGCCTACGCAATTTGACTTTGCGGTTCCTTGCTCGAGCCCTGACTCACTGTGATCATCCCAGTATTGTGTGTGAAAAGATCCACATTTCAACATCAGAGCGGGAAGCCACGAGTGGTGACGGTGTGTTGAGACAGAGAGGTGTGTCAGGGATGGGTAGGTGTGCTTTTGTTTCCTTCCGTGTGTTTTTGAGCAGAGCTGTGTGGTACAACATACGTAGACACACACACAAACACACACACACACACACAGTCCGCACTATCTATAGTTGAGGTGTGTGAAAAGATATGTTATCAATAATGAATGAGGTCTGTTGAAGAGTAGCTGGTGGGAGAACCGTTTCAGACTTTCCCGCTGTGAAAAAGAAAACCCCCCTTTAAAGATAGGAGACGTAAACAGGCCAGTCAGCAGGAATGTGATTCTGAACTTTGCACCTGACTTGAAGTTCCCTTCATAACCAGAGACGGGAAGTAACGAAGTAGATTTTTCTGGTATCAGTACATACTTTACTTAACTATTTATTTTTCTGACTCCTTAATTTGTCCCTCCCTCCCTCTCTCCTTCCCTTCCTCACTGTTAAATAAACAGTTCAACACGACAATAATACAATCCTGCTGCCTACCTTCTCACATGCGCACAAAGAGGCCTGTCTGCTTTGCTTAAACCCTCCGTGCTGCCTTCGGGTCACATGACCCAAAGGTTCATAACGAACCATCATTGTGTTTACCCCAATTTTACCCAATACAAAAACAAATAAAAATAATTTTTCCTTTAACCATTGCAATGTGGGGGGTCTGAGACAGCCCGACAGTTAACAGAAAATGCTTCACTTTGTTTTTGTAGGAGGTAAATTTGTTGCAATACGACGGTGGGTCACAATGACTGATGGGTCAGAATGACCCGAAGATAACACAAGGGTTAAAATGTGCACCTGCTAGCATGAGCGCCTGTGGTGCGTGTGTGCATGTGTGTGCATGCGTGAGTGTAGCAGTTGTTTGGTCTCAGTTGAACACAGTTGGTGAGTAGAGATCTTACCCAGGAACAGACACACAGCTGCAGCAAGACGATGACCTGTGAGAAAGTGGCAGTTAGAATCCACACACACACACACTGGCTCTCACTCTCTGTATTTCAATCTACACACACACACACACACACCCTGGCCCTCACTCTCTGTATTTCAATCTACACACACACACACACACACACACCCCTGGCCCTCACTCTCGGTCTTTCAATCTCCCTCTCTTTCTCTTTCCCTTAGCCCCCTCTTTCTTCCTCAAGAGAGAGAATAGATAGTTGGAGAGAAATAGAAGACTGGATAGCCAAATAGAGAGTCAGAGAGAGAGAGAGAGTCAGAGAGAGAGAGAGTCAGAGAGAGAGTCAGAGAGAGAAAGAGCCAGGGAGAGAGAGTCAGAAAGAGAGAGAGAGAGTCAGGGAGAGAGTCAGAGAGAGTCAGGGAGAGAGTCAGAGAGAGAGAGAGTCAGAGAGAGAGAGAGAGTCAGAGAGAGAGAGTCAGAGAGAGAGTCAGAGAGAGAGTCAGGGAGAGAGTCAGAGAGAGAGAGAGGTCAGGGAGAGAGAGAGAGAGTCAGAGAGAGAGAGAGTCAGGGAGAGAGAGAGTCAGAGAGAGAGAGAGTCAGGGAGAGAGTCAGAGAGAGTCAGAGAGAGAGAGAGTCAGGGAGAGAGTCAGAGAGAGTCAGAGAGAGAGAGAGGAGAGTCAGGGAGAGTCAAAGAGAGAGAGAGAGAGTCAGGGAGAGAGAGGTCAGAGAGAGAGAGAGTCAGGGAGAGAGAGAGAGAGAGAGTCAGGGAGAGAGAGAGTCAGGGAGAGAGAGAGACAGAATAGGAGAGGGAAGAGAAACATTTTGTTTTTTCAGACCAAACAAAAACAAACTCCCCCTTCAAGAACAAGCCTTTCTGTCTTCATCCTGTTCTCTCTCTCTGTTCATCTCCCCGTTCGGTTGAGAAAACCCTGCTCTAATTAAAAGATGCTAAATCTAGCCCACTTTCCCTCTCCAGCACCCTGAACGCAGCTTCTGGGGCTGTTGTATCTCCCCCTCTTAGATACTCTGTTATTCTTTTCTTTTTCGTTCTTTCTTTCTTTTTCTTTCAGTCTTTCTCACTGCCTTTCCATTGTTTTCAGTAGTCCCTAAATACTAAACTCTGTCGTAGAGGTGGGGATGTGACACTCAAACACACACTCACACACACATCCACCTTCAACATGATTCAACTATTCACCAGCCCAGCCCGTACACAATTTCATCCCTCCAAAATAGAAGAATTATCATTACTACACTTTTAATAAATATATATTTTTACGGAATTCTGATTTCATCAAACTGGATGTATTTCGGTAGTAACCTTTTAGAGAAAGACTGAAAGAGAGAGAGAGACAGGAAAAGAGATGGAGAGAGAGAGGGGGGAGTGCAGTGTTTCCAGACTGCTCTGTAATGGGGCTGTCACGCTGAGAGTCTTCACACATCTTCAAAAGAAAAACTCTGTGGCTCTTGGGCTGCTAAAGTGGGTCGGCAGGAAGAGGATTTAACGAGCCGAGAAAGAAGAGAGAGAGAGACGGGAGGGAGAGAGAGACACAGAGACAGAGAGAGAGAGAGAGAGAGAGACAGAGAGAGATGGGAGGGAGAGAGACACAGAGAGAGAGACAGAGGAGAGAGAGAGAGAGAGAGAGAAAGAGAGAGAGAGAGAGAGAGAGAGAGAGAGACAGTAAGAGAAGAGACAGACAGGAAAGTTTGGGGGGTAAACAGAGTAATTGAAGAGAACATTCAGTCGGTAAGAGCTCATTCAGCGTGCATGGGTGGTTTATTGTATCTGTGTTCCTGGGGGGACAAGATAGAACGTGACACAGTTTTCATAACGGTGGCAGAGGGAGTGTGTTGGGGTGCGTTAGAAATGCTTTTACCTCCAGGAGAACTGCACGCATATCCTGATGGTTCAGAGTAGAGAGGGAGGAGAGATGAAGTAGAAGGGAGGGAGGGAGGGTGAGGAAGGAGGGAGAGAGGGGAGGGAGGGTGAGGAGGGGAGGAGGGTGAGGAAGGAGGAAGAGGGGAGGGAGGGAGGGTGAGGAGGGAGGAAAATGGGGGAGGAGGGTGAGGAAGGAGGAAGAGGGAGGGAGGAAGAGGGGGGAGGGAGGGTGAGGAGGAAGAGGGGGGGAGGGAGGGTGAGGAGGAAGAGGGGGGAGGGAGGGTGAGGAGGAAGGAAGGGGGGAGGGAGGAAGAGGGGGGGAGGGAGGGTGAGGAGGGAGGGAGGGTGAGGAGGGATGAAGAGGGGGGAGGGAGGGTGAGGAGGGAGGAAGAGGGGGAGGGAGGGTGAGGAGGGAAGGGAAGGAGGGGGGAGGTGAGGAGGGAGGAAGAGGGGGGGAGGGAGGGTGAGGAAGGAGGAAGAGGGGGAGGAGGGAGGAAGAGGGGGAGGAAGAGGGGGGGAGGGAGGGTGAGGAAGGAGGAAGAGGGGGAGGAGGGAGGAAGAGGGGGGAGGAGGGAGGACGTCAGCTCCTACACCAAGCAGACGAGGACAGTGACACAGCCGTCTGTTGGCCCTGAGGGGCTCCGTGACAGGGATGTCTCTTCCTCTAACAGGGGTGTCACGTTGTTAAGTGTCCCCCCTGGTGGTGGTGGGGTCGTGGATGGGAGGCACACAGAGGAACCAGTTATATCAGGGAACGTGAGGACATGATCCCCAGAGTCCTGTCACTCTGACACAGCTGCCTGGGCTAATGTTACTGATGGATGGTGAATGGTGTGTGTGCAGTGTAATGTGTGATCACATGTGTGTGCATGTGTGTGTGTGTGAACCACGACTGTAGCACTGTAACATGAAGTCCCTGAGTGACTAATTTGACTTGGATTGCAAGTCAAATTCCAGACTCCAGCTGCATACATGAAACATGAAGACTCAGAGAGCACATTTGTCACTAGCTTTGTGTGTGCGTGTGTGCACATGTGCATGTGAGAGTGTGTGAGTGAATGAGCTTTGTGATGTGTGTGTGTGTCAACATGTTAGTACGTGTTGTGTGCAGATGAGTATGTGCTCCAGCATGTGAGAGTGAATTTTGTGTGTGTGGACTGTGTGTGTGTGTGTGCATCAGCAGATTAATTATGGAAGCTTGCTGCAAGATTTCTGAAGCTAAAGAACAGCAGTTAGCTGTGCCACACACACGCCAGGCGTCTACCCACAATGCAGTGCGGCAAGAACGTTGAGGTTAAAGGTCACGAGGGTTGGGGGAAGGGGAAGGTAAAAGTGGGGAAAGTGGATGGAGGGAAGGAGGGAAGAGAGTAGGAAGGGGAAGGAGAGGGTCAGAGGGAGGGAGGAAGGAAGAGGAGGAGAGGAGGGAGGGATGGAGGGAGGAAGATGGAATCTGTCTGCTCATGCAGCAGGAGTACATGTGGACTGGGGGAAGGGTCTTATGTGTGTGTGTATGTGAAACATAACATGGGAGAGTTTCTGTCTGTGTGTGTGTGAGTGTTTGTGTGTGTGATGGAACCAGGTCCAGGTGTAGTGGGATGCCTTCCACTCTGCTGAAGTAGCATGACACAGTAAGAGATTTGTGCTTATTAGACTGGATTGCATCTTCTCTGGGTCAAGGGACTGAGAGAGAGAGAGAAATAGAGAAAGAGAGAGAGAGAACGAGAGATAAAGAGAGAGATAAAGAGAGATAGAAAAGGAGAGAGAAAAGAGAGAGAAAGATGAAGAGAAAGGTATAGAGGAATAGAGACAGATAGATCTCGTTTGAGATATATGGAGATAGATAGAGACAGAGACAGAGAAGGAAGGAGGGAAGTTGAAGGAAAAAGATCTAGAATCCCATATCAAGATCCACAGTAGAACGCAGCATTCTTCTAGAACTCCAGCAGCGTGGTTCTAGAACTCCAGCAGCGTGGTTCTAGAACTCCCAGCAGCGTGGTTCTAGCGGAGACTCACAAAGCTGCCTATCTCCTGTGCTGGAGGAGAATCCAGTCATTCTGCACACACACACACACACACTCACCCACACACATACAGAGACACTCCAGACACCCCCAGGCAAACAGCAGTGTGTGTGTGTGTGTCAGGATGTTGGCAGTGGTGAAACAGTGTTAGGGGTTATGTGATTGGCTACTGACTGGGAGACAGGAAGTGGCTGTAATAACACAGTAGCTGTTTTACATGCCCCAGTTGTCAGTGTGTGTGTGTGCATGTGCATGTGTGTTAGTCTCCGTTTGTGTGTGTCTGATACTAGTAATGTTCAAAATAATGTTCAATGTAACATCTCAACACTTGTTACAACACACTCCATCAACTTCAACTTTCTTGTCAGGAGAACGTTTCCCTCCAGACCCACACTGTTTTCTCCATGCTGGTTCTATTCTGCTGTGGAACCCAGACACACTTCAGTAGAACCTAGTTCCCTTCTATTCTAATGAGGGTGTGTGTGGTTTTTTTGGGGTAAGTGTGTGTGTGTCCTACAGAACTGAGTTCGTCAAACACACGTCTGTTCATAACACTGGTGTAACTTAACACCCACTCAAAGGTGTGGAATTTCACCAGCTAGGGTGTGTGTCTGTCTGTCTGTCTGTGTGTGTTGTCTGTGTGTGTGTCTGTGTGTTCTGTCTGTCTGTTGGTCTGTCTGTGTGTGTGTCTGTGTGTGTTGTCTCTGTGTGTGTCTGTGTGTGTCTGTGTGTTGGTCTGTGTGTGTGTCTGTGTGTCTGTGTGTGTCTGTGTGTTGGTCTGTGTGTGTGTCTCTGTGTGTGTCTGTGTGTGTGATACACTTTCTCCAGCTCTACTCTGACGTCTGGATGACGGAGGCAATAGGTGACTCAGGTCAGTCAGGTGTGTGTGTGTGTGTCACTCATCTCCTAGAAACAACATGTTTTCATGTTTCTGGGTATCTGTTTTCCTGGTAAGAAGTTTAATTCCTTTCTGTCATACTGACGTCGCATCAAGGTAATATTATTAAAAAAAATAACACAGACACGCACACACACACACACAGTGTGCGGTGTGGCTGTAGGCCTTCTCCTGGGGCTTCTGTGGCTCTTTGCTGATCAGCCTCTCATCTCCCCTCTCCTCTCTCCTCTCTCCTCCCCTCTCCCCCCTCCTCCCCTCATCTCTGCAGTCTCAAAGATAAACACACAACACACGCAACACATCTGCAACTGTCTGAAAAGACTCTACAGGTCTAGTTTCTCTGCTTTGTCTTCCTTTCTTGTCCTTCATTAGACTGTCCTGTATGTTTGAGATGTTTCCCTGCTCCATGATTCAAATGAATGGGTTGTTGTCAAGCTCTGTGGAAACCTGGTAACGACCATTCATTTGAATCAGGTGTGTTTTGATCACACAACACACAGTAACCAGTACCAGTCCCTCTGACTCAGTAACCTGTACTCTGACTCTGGTTTAAAGCCCTCAATTAAAGATTCAAGCTGCGTCAGAAAGGGAGTCTGCTGAATATTTCATAAACAGTCATCTTTCTCCCTTCCTGGGCATTATCTTGGCATGTAGGACAGGATGCCACTCTCAGTCACTTCCTGTTTGATAACAGAGCCAGGAGGAAACCACACCAGAGAGAAAGAGAGAGGGAGGGATGGAGGAAGAGAGAGAATGGGAGAGAAAGAGAGGGAGATTGAAAGAAAGAGAGAGAGAGAGAGAAAGAGAGAGAGTGGGTGTGGGAGTGGGAGAGAGAGAGAGAGAGAGAGAGAGAGAGAGAGAGAGAGAGAGAGAGAGAGAGAGAGAGAGAGAGAGAGAGAGAGAGAGAGAGAGAGAGAGAAAGAGCAAGAGAGAGGGAGGCAGGGAGGGAGAGGGAGGGAGAGAGGGGGAGAGAATGGGAGAGAAAGAGAGGGAGATTGAGAGAAAGAGAGAGAGAGAGAGAGAGAGAGGAGAGAGAGAGAGAGAGAGAGAGAGAGAGAGAGAGAGAGAGAGAGAGAGAGGGTGGGTGGGTGGGTGGGTGTGGGAGGGAGGGAGAGGATCAGGAGGCGTCTGACTGGGAAAGCAGAAAGAGAGGGAGAGAGAGAGGACATACAGCAGAGAGAGAGAGAAGCCGAGCGGCCGAGGATGAATAAGAAGAAACATTGTGATTTGAAAATGTGTTTTAGTACAACATTCTAAGTTGTGAAACCCCCAGTGTGTGCCCAAGCAGACCTGCAGCAGGCTGGAGAACCCCCAGTGTGTGCCAAGCAGACCCTGCAGCAGGCTGGAGAACCCCCAGTGTGTGCCAAGCAGACCTGCAGCAGGCTGGAGAACCCCGCAGTGTGTGCCAAGCAGACCTGCCAGCAGGCTGGAGAAACCCCCAGTGTGTGCCAAGCAGGACCTGCAGCAGGGCCTGGAGAAACCCCCAGTGTGTGACAAGCAGACATGCAGCAGGCTGGAGAACCCCCAGTGTGTGCCAAGCAGACCTGCAGCAGGCTGGAGAACCCCCAGTGTGTGCCAAGCAGACCTGCAGCAGGCTGAGGCTGAGAACCCCCAGTGTGTGACAAGCAGACATGCAGCAGGCTGGAGAACCCCCAGTGTGTGACAAGCAGACCTGCAGCAGGTGGAGAACCCCAGTGTGTGCCAAGCAGACCTTGCAGCAGGCTGGAGAACCCCCAGTGTGTGCCAAGCAGACCCTGCAGCAGGCTGGAGAACCCCCAGTGTGTGCACAAGCAGACCTGCAAGCAGGCTGGAGAACCCCCAGTGTGTGCCAAGCAGACCTGCAGCAGGCTGGAGAACCCCCAGTGTGTTGACAAGCAGACATGCAGGCAGGGCTGGAGAACCCCCCAGTGTGTGACAAGCAGACCTGCAGCAGGCTGGAGAACCCCCAGTGTGTGCCAAGCAGACCTGCAGCAGGCTGGAGAACCCCCAGTGTGTGCCAAGCAGACCTGCAGCAGGCTGGAGAAACCCCCCAGTGTGTGCCAAGCAGACCTGCAGCAGGCTGGAGAACCCCCCAGTGTGTGCCAAGCAGACCTGCAGCAGGCTGGAGAACCCCCAGTGTGTGCCAAGCAGACCTGCAGCAGGCTGAGGAGAGACCCCCAGTGTGTGCCAAGCAGACCTGCAGCAGGCTGGAGAACCGCCCCCAGTGTGTGCCAAGCAGACCTGCAGCAGGCTGGAGAACCCCCAGTGTGTGCCAAGCAGACCTGCAGCAGGCTTGGAGAACCCCCAGTGTGTGCCAAGCAGACCTGCAGCAGGCTGGAGAACCCCCAGTGTGTGCCAAGCAGACCTGCAGCAGGCTGGAGAACCCCCAGTGTGTGACAAGCAGACCTGCAGCAGGCTGGAGAACCCCCAGTGTGTGCAAGCAGACCTGCAGCAGGCTGGAGAAACCCCAGTGTGTGCCAAGCAGACCTGCAGCAGGCTGGAGAACCCCCAGTGTGTGACAAGCAGACCTGCAGGAGCAGGCTGGAGAACCCCCAGTGTGTGACAAGCAGACCTGCAGCAGGCTGGAGAACCCCCAGTGTGTGACAAGCGACCTGAGCAGGCTGGAGAACCCCAGTGTGTGCCAAGCAGACCTGCAGCAGGCTGGAGAACCCCCAGTGTGTGCCAAGCAGACTGCAGCAGGCTGGTGAACCCCCAGTGTGTGCCAAGCAGACCTGCAGCAGGCTGGAGAACCCCCAGTGTGTGACAAGCAGACCCCCATGCAGCAGGCTGGAGAACCCCCAGTGTGTGACAAGCAGACCTGCAGCAGGCTGGAGAACCCCCAGTGTGTGCCAAGCAGACCTGCAGCAGGCTGGAGAACCCCCAGTGTGTGCCAAGCAGACCTGCAGCAGGCTCTGGAGAAACCCCCCAGTGTGTGCCAAGCAGACCTGCAGCAGGCTGGAGAACCCCCCAGTGTGTGCCAAAGCAGACCTGCAGCAGAGCAGCTGGAGAACCCCCAGTGTGTGCCAAGCAGACCTGCAGCAGGCTACCCCCAGTGTGTGCCAAGCAGACCTGCAGCAGGCTGGAGAACCCCCAGTGTGTGCCAAGCAGACCTGCAGCAGGCTGGAGAACCCCCAGTGTGTGACAAGCAGACCTGCAGCAGGCTGGAGAACCCCCAGTGTGTGCCAAGCAGACCTGCAGCAGGCTGGAGAACCCCCAGTGTGTGACAAGCAGACCTGCAGCAGGCTGGAGAACCCCCAGTGTGTGCCAAGCAGACCTGCAGCAGGCTGGAGAACCCCCAGTGTGTGACAAGCAGACCTGCAGCAGGCTGGAGAACCCCCAGTGTGTGCCAAGCAGACCTGCAGCAGGCTGGAGAACCCCCAGTGTGTGCCAAGCAGACCTGCAGCAGGCTGGAGAACCCCCAGTGTGTGCCCAAGCAGACCTGCAGCAGGCTGGAGAACCCCCAGTGTGTGACAAGCAGACCTGCAGCAGGCTGGAGAACCCCCAGTGTGTGCCAAGCAGACCTGCAGCAGGCTGGAGAACCCCCAGTGTGTGACAAGCAGACCTGCAGCAGGCTGTAGAGAAAGTGGCTTCAGACCATCAGAGCTTCATGAGCTGACATGCTGGACTGCTGCATCTCTGATCAGACAGGACATCTAGGATGTCCCAAATTAGTCAGGAAGAGGGGGGGGGGGAGAGAGAGGATGGGAGGGGAGGAGGGAAGACAGAAGAAGAGAAGGAGAGACCAGAACAGAGAGAGATGCTGAGAGAGATAGTGGCAGTAATAACAGTCTTGGAATTGTGAGAAAAAGAGGAGAGGAGGAAGAGGAGAAAGAAACATAAGATAAAGAAGAATGAGATGAGAAGTTTGAATGTTTAATGTGCAGGAGAGTCATGTTGTGTGGAAACATCCAGTGTGGAGAGGAACTATAAATGTTTAAACAACTCTCTCTTTACGTACAACAACTAAACAGGAAATCAGAGATACTCACAGCAGGCTTTATAGTTGTGTCTGTACGTGTGTGTGTTCTTCAGAGTGTGTTTTGGGTGTGATATGCCAAATACACAAGTGAACACACATACACAAACACATACACACATTGTATGTGCCAAAGACATAAGTGGACTGACACGCATGCACGCACACACACACACACACATAAACCCAGACACTATAGACTGCCAAATGTCAGTTGAGATCTAGGCCAGTTTGCCGACAGGCACGTTCCACAGACGCCTATCAGGCCAGATGAGGCCCCCCAGCCAAGCATGTGGTTACCACGGTGACCCCTCTCTCTTTGCCACCAATCAAAGCGGTAACCGTGGAGATGGATGGTCTGGATGGAATGTCACATGGAATTACCCCAACAGGGGAGGAGCGGGGTGGGGGTTGGGGTTATATGGTGTGTGTGTAAATGTGTTTGTGTAAGTGTGTGTGTGTGTGTGTGTTTAGAGGTTGAGAAGGAATTATGCAGTCCTGTGGTAGCTTATGGCACTGTGGTTGTTAAGTAGTCTGATTTCTTTGTCTGTCCTGGTCTGGTCCTGGTCCTGGTCTGGTCCTGGTCTAGTCTTGGTCTAGTCTTGGTCTAGCCCTGGTCTGGTCCTAGTCTAGTCTTGGTCTAGTCTTGGTCTAGCCCTGGTCCTGGTCTGGTACTGGTGGTCTGGTCCTGGTCTAGTGTTGGTCTGGTCCTGGTCCTGGTCTGGTCTGTGTGATGGAGGGGTCTTTGTCAGTGTGTGTTCATGTGTGTGATGACACTTCTCTACATCCATCCAACACCCTCTCTACATCCATCCAACTCTGTCTCTTCCATTTTCTCCCTCTTCACTCTTTCTCTCTCCCTCTCTCCATCTCCCTCCCTCACCCTCTCTTGCCATTTCTTGTTCCTTCCAACTCTCTCCCCCCATCTCTCTCACACATTCTCCCCCTTCACTCTCTTTCTCTCTTCCTCTTTCTCTCTCCCTCCCTCCCTCCCTCCCTCCCTCTTTCCCTCTCTGCTCCTTCTCTCTCCCGCTCTCCCCGTTCTCTCTCCCCCCCCTCTCTCCCCGTTCTCTCTCTCCCCCCCTCTCTGCTCCCCCTCTCTGCTCCCTCTCTCTCTCTCTCTCTTAGTAGTGTTTCTGGTCTGTCCTCTGTCCCTCAGACATACTAAGTTGGTGTTTCTTTTTGCAGCCTGCTTAACAGAAACACGAAACGACTCAACCAGAAATGCACATGAAATAATTAAGGTCAGACGTCAACATCTTCTGCATGTTAACGGTTCTTTATGGAGCACTCGCAGACCACCAACACACACTCCACCCACACACCACCCACACAGAGAGGGAGGAGGAAAGGGGAGATACGGAGATGGAGATGGGAGAGCATGGGGAGGAAGAGCGAGGAGAAGGGGAAAGAGGGAGGGGGATAGGGGGAGGAGAGGAGCAAAGAAGGATTGCTTGGTGTAAATCTTCCTTAGTTGAAAGGTCCAGATTTACACCCTGGTCTGTGGCTGCTGGTTAATAAGAGAATGGAACACATCCCCTCTGCAACCTCTACACACACACACACACACACACATACTTCTGTACCAAACATACTTCTAAACTCATACAAACTGCAAAACACAGATAGAGACTTATTGTTAATCATAGAACATAACCCCTTCTTACAGCCAATCAGATGAGATCTTTAAGTTCCTGTGGTCTCAGATAGTTAACCTGTTAAAGAGCCTTGAACTTTACAAACAGCATAGTACCAATCATACACGCACAAGCATGCACACACACACATCAGGAAGTTGTGAGGACAGGTTGAGAACCAGGAACGTCTGAACGTGCTGATTAGTTTATGTATTGATGACGCTCTGCTTGTCCAGCGCTCCTCCGGTCAAAAGGTCGGCCTCTGACAAGCTGGGGAGGGGGAGGGATGGGGAGGGAGGGATGGGGAGGGGGAGGAAGAGGAGAGGGCAGTAGATCCACCCCCCTTTAACTGTCAGGAGTCATAAAGGGTGTTTTATAACACAGTTACGTTGCCCGAGGAAAGAGAAAGAGTTCATTTCAACCCACCCCGCTGTGTGTGTGTGTGTGTGTTGAGTATGAGTGTGGGTGTGGGTGAGTGTGTGTGGTGTACGTGTGTACCTGTGTGTGTGTGTGTGGGTGTGGGTGCGCATGTGTGTGTGTCTGCCTGTCCTGTTTGTACAGAGTGGTTTATAGGTGCTTGGCAGATGCCTTGATGAAGCTCCCCAGCTGAACCATGTTCCTTTATGAGTCTGCTGTCCTACTCAGCCCTCAAGGTTACACACACACACCTCCATCCCCGGTCACACACACACCTCCATCCCCGGTCACACACACACCTCCATCCCCGGTCACACACACACCTCCATCCCCGGTCACACACACACCTCCATCCCCGGTCACACACACACCTCCATCCCCGGTCACACACACACCTCCACACCCGAACCACACACTTCTACTCCCTGACCACACACACACACCACCCCTGACCACACACACACCACCCCTGACCACACACAAACCACCCCTGCTCCACACACACCTTTACTCCAGCCCCATCCTCCTCTTTCCACTTGGAATATCTTACTCAACAACAGACAACAGACTCTCCTCCCCTCTAAGCTGTGTCCATTCTGTGTGTGTGTGAGTGTAACACTATCAGGAGTTCCCCCTGAGGCAGGAATCATGGTCACAGACAATAAGATCAAAACCACCAACCACCTCACCTGAGGGATTGTGTGTGTGTGTGTGTGTGTGTGTGTGTGTGTGTGTGTGTGTGTGTGTGTGTGTGTGTGTGTGTGTGTGAATGTGTGTGTCATGTGGATGCTAGCTGATCCCTGCTGTCAGTGTGTAGTTGTGTTCCTGATGTCGAGGGATCACTGTTAGACATCCTCACATCTCCTGAGGCCTGACATGCAGACAATAGACTTTCAACAGACCCTCGACTCTCTCTCCCCCTCTCTCTTTCTTTTGTCTTTCACTCTTTCTCTCTCTCTCCCCCTCTTTCTTTCTCTCTCCCCCCTCTTTCTCTCTCTCTCTCCCCCCTCTTTCTCTCTCTCTCCCCCTCTTTCTCTCTCTCTCCCCCTCTTTCTTTCTCTCTCCCCCTCTTTCTCTCTCTCTCCCCCTCTTTCTCCCCCCTCTTTCTCTCTCTCTCCCCCTCTTTCTCTCTCTCTCCCCCTCTTTCTCTCTCTCTCCCCCCTCTTTCTCTCTCTCCCCTTCTTTCTTTCTCTCTCCCCCCCTCTTTCTCTCTCTCTCCCCCTCTTTCTTTGGTCTCTCTCTCTCTTCTACTTTCTACTTCTACTTTCTCTGCTCCCTATTCTTTCCTATGCCTCTCTTCTTGTCTCTTGTTCCCAATGTTATTCTCCCCCCCACCCCCCAGCCATGTCTGATTCCGTCTCAGTGTTCAGTTGCGTCATCATAGGACCCTGCAGCAGACAGCCACCAGGGAACACAACTATTGCCCCAAATCCCTACGTCACTACGCTTTTATCTCCCTTAATGTGTGTGCTTGTGTGTGTGTGTTTGTGTGTGTGTGAGTGTGTGTGTGTGTGTGTCTGTGTGCGCGCATAGGCCTATGTGTGCTTGTATGTTCTGTGCCGAGAAATGGTGACAGCCAAACCACCGTCTTTTTACTTCGCTGTAGTTTTAATTAGCCTTGACGATCAAACCGCCAGCAGCGCGTGACAGATCCGTCTTCCCCCCCAAGAAACAATCAAGACGCTGCCTGTGACTCCCCCGCTATCCGGTCTAATTCTGGTTCTCCACAACAAGAGACTGGATCTGAAATAACAGAACACAAACACGAATAACCAGTTGTAACATACAAAGTCCCCAATAAAGTGTTTCAACTGCTCGGTAAGGTAAGTTGTGGGCAATTTATGGTTTATGATATGATCACATCAGCTCTGTATTCCGTTTCACGAATTTATAGAAAATAATGTTTTTTAGACACAAACGAATAGGTAGGTGTCGGTGTCCAATTCAGCTTTAAGTAGGCTACTCAAGCTCATTTCTGGGAATTCACAATTAAGCATTTGTCGTCACTTAGTGGTGGACCGTGTTACTGCGTACAGACTAATCGAAAGAATCAAATGTAATAGTACAAATTATAAAACGTTTACAAAACCAATTGATATTTTAGCAACCCCGGAATTATATTTAAGTCTATCTTCTTGTCGTTATTAAGTGTAGACAGTCTTTTGTGCCTTTTTTACGTCCTGTTAAAAGTGAAAGGATACCGTGGCGTTGGTAGGAACGTCGTAGGTTGTTTCCGTAGGTTCAGTCGGACCTTTCATTCAATGGGCATTTGAAAATGGCGGACCAGGACGAGTCGGTGAGGGAGTTCGTTGCAGTTACTGATGTTGACGAAGAAAGGGCCCGGTTTTTCTTAGAGTCTGCCGGTTGGGATCTGCAGGTACGGGATAATCTCATCCCCCGCCGAGTTACACAGAATCCAATAAAAGAATGGAAGTTTGTACAACAAAAGACTGCTGCCAGTCTAGTTAATGCTGGCTAACTAGCTAGCTGGTAGTAGCAGGCGAGCGAGCTAGCTAGCGACGATGCCGGTGATTTGTGCAAGTCACTCTTTGACAATGGCTATAGCTAGCTTGGCCACATTACGGTCTAATTTTCTGTTGTATTTTGAAACATCTAGGCAGAACCAGCTAGATAAATGCTAGAATAAAGTCCGCTGGATATTATTTGTTCATCTAGCTCGTGAGTTGTCATTCAGTTGAATGTTTAATTTTAACCGCTAGCATCACTAGCTGAACGTAACGTTAGAAGCTAGCTAACTCTGAGCTAGCCCCACCGTTTCAATAACTCAACCTGTTCTCAGGGTAGCTAGTCTAGCTTGATATCTCTTTGTTAGCTAGCGTAATGTAATCATGAATACGCCAATACTCGAGCTAGCTAGCTAATTCTGAATATTTTAAGTAACTAACGTTCAGTCGACTCCGTGTCTCTGTCGTCACAGCTTGCCCTCGCAAGTTTCTTTGAAGACGGAGCAGAAGATGACATCGTGACGCTTCCTCCGCCGGAGACCGGCGGTTCGTCCGCTCCTCGGCCTGCGGCGCCCAGGTAGACACCGGGAGACACACAACTTGAAACACATTTGAAGTCATTGGGTTCAAATGTTTAGAGGATGTGTTTTGTGACCTGTCAAGGGTTGATGATTAACGATTGATTGAATGTTTGTCTCGGACAGTAGTCAGCCCAGGGTGACATCGTTCAGAGATCTGATGCACGAGGAGGAGGATGACAGTGATGAAGAGGAGGGGCAAAGGTGAGCGCACACACACACACCTTGTGGTTCTAGAATGTGCACAACCTTTCTCAGCTCTCTGTTCAGTGTGGGCCCTTTGTGCAATGTTATGCTGCCTCGACAGGTTCTGCGTGGTGTGTGGCTGCAGTGTTGCTGCATCAGATTGACTCACCTTTCTTCTCGCTCTCTCTCTCTCTCTCATATCCCCCTCCTCCCATTCCCCATTTTTCCTTCCTCTCTCCCTCTCATCTCTCCTTCCCCCCCACCCCCGCCCCAGATTCTTTGCCGGGGGTTCGGAGCGCAGCGGCCAACAGATCGTGGGGCCGCCCAAGAAGAAGAGCTCCAATGAGGTGGTGGAGGACCTGTTCAAGGGGGCCAAGGAGCACGGGGCTGTGCCTGTGGAGAAGGCTGGCCGGGGGCCGGGGGAACCCAGCAGGGCCCGGGTAACACTCTCCCTCCACACCATCCAGTGCCACTGCTGGTTGAAAACACAGCGGCGTTTAGTTTCCTGTTGTTCTAGCTCCTTTAATGCTCTCTCTCTCTCTGCCTCTTTTTGCCCCTACGTTCTCTCTCTGTGTCTTTCCCCCTTCCTCTGCCCTCCTTATCTCCCTCAACTCTCCTTGTCTCCATTCCCCCTCACCTCCTCTCCCCTTGTCCTCTCTCCCCCCCTCTGTCTCCCCCCTCCAGGCGTTTGGGGGAGGAGGCTACCGTCTGGGTGCCGCCCCAGAGGAGCAGTCAGCCTACGTGTCTGGGGAGAGGAGAGGCGCCAACAACCAACAGGATGTGAGTGGCTCAGATTTACTGCTCACATTCATCTCTGGTTGGCTGCCGTAGAGCCTCGCTGGTCACTCTGATCTCTGATTGGCTGCCTTACAGATTTTTACTGATCATGTTCGTCCCTGATAGGCTTCTATAGATCCTTACTGGTGATCTTTACATCTGATTGGCTGCCATAGAGTCCTACTGGTCACATTCATCTCTGATTGGCTGTAGTATAACTACTAGGCACTTTCAAGACTGGCTGTCATAGATTCAACTCACCAGAATAATAATCTCCTCTGTAGCCTAGCAACACTACAGTGTTGTTCTGTTATAGTCTCTAGGTTGGAGCAAAACAACACGTGTGTTTCAGTACCAGGTGTCTGTGTGTGTTTCAGTACCAGGTGTGTGTTTCAGTACCAGGTGTCTGTGTGTGTTTCAGTACCAGGTGTCTGTGTGTTTCAGTACCAGGTGTCTGTGTGTGTTTCAGTACCAGGTGTGTGTGTGTGTTTCAGTACCAGGTGTGTGTGTGTTTCAGGTACACGTGGTGTTGAAATTATGGAAGACTGGTTTCAGCCTTGACGAAGGTGAGCTCCGGAACTACAGTGACCCAGGCAACGCCATCTTCCTGGAATCCATCCGCAGGGGGTAAGTACAGCCTGATTGGAATTACAACCGGCTGGTTGGAATTGTTAAATTCAAATATGCCTACTGTTTGCAAAGTGTTGCTAATAGTTGCTCTGTGTGTGTGTGTGTGTGCGTATGCGCGCTGCAGGGAGATTCCCCTGGAGCTGAGGCAGCGGTCTAGGGGAGGGCAGGTGAACCTGGACATGGAGGACCACAGGGATGAAGACTTCTCCAAACCCAAGGTGGCCTTCAAGGCCTTCGGGGGGGAGGGACAGAAGCTGGGCAGGTGAGCGTATTGGCCGGTCTAGTAGCTAGGTGCTGCTAACCACAGAGCTAGCTAGGGACTGCTAACCACAGAGCTAGTTAGGGACTGCTAACCACAGAGCTAGTTAGGGACTGCTAACCACAGAGCTAGTTAGGGACTGCTAACCACAGAGCTAGTTAGGGACTGCTAACCACAGAGCTAGTTAGGGACTGCTAACCACAGAGCTAGTTAGGGACTGCTAACCACAGAGCTAGCTAGGGACTGCTAACCACAGAGCTAGCTAGGTGCTGCTAACCACAGAGCTAGTTAGGGACTGCTAACCACAGAGCTAGCTAGGTGCTGCTAACCACAGAGCTAGCTAGGGACTGCTAACCACAGAGCTAGTTAGGGACTGCTAACCACAGAGCTAGCTAGGGACTGCTAACCACAGAGCTAGCTAGGGACTGCTAACCACAGAGCTAGTTAGGGACTGCTAACCACAGAGCTAGCTAGGGACTGCTAACCACAGAGCTAGCTAGGGACTGCTAACCACAGAGCTAGTTAGGGACTGCTAACCCCAGAGCTAGTTAGGGACTGCTAACCCCAGAGCTAGTTAGGGACTGCTAACCACAGAGCTAGTTAGAACTGCTAACCACAGAGCTAGTTAGGCACTGCTAACCACAGAGCTAGTTAGGGACTGCTAACCACAGAGCTAGTTAGGGACTGCTAACCACAGAGCTAGTTAGGGACTGCTAACCACAGAGATAGCTAGGTCTAGCTAACCACAGAGGTATTTAGCAGAATATATACTGACAAAATGTTCATTTAAAATACTATTTAACTTAGGGAAAGCTGTAATGCAGTGTAATCTCATAGTGCCTCTTCCCAAACACTGGGATCTCATTTCCAGAAAACTCATTATCCAGCATCTAATCTCCCATCAACATTAGCTAGGAATGTGTGTCTTGGCTGTAGTTCCATGTTTCCACCACTAGATAGCAGTAAAGGCTCTGTCTATCCAAGCTACTGGAAGTCTTACCTCTTTGTGTGTTTTTTCCCCCCACCTGACCTGACGCCAGCGCCACCCCAGACCTGGTGTCGTTGCCGTCGGCGCTGGGCCCCCAGGCCGACCGGGCCGCCAGCGAAGCCCAGGCCAGCTCCTCCGTGACCCTTGACCCCTCACAGCCCGTCACCAGCATCCAGATCCGACTGGCCGATGGGGGGCGGCTGGTGCAGAAGTTTAACCACACCCACAGGTGAGCTGGGAGAGGGGGTTGGGGTCAGAGGTCAGGGGCTGGGTTGGGGTCAGGGGATGTGGAGAGGGGGCTGGGGTCAGGGGATGTGGAGAAGGGGCTGGGGTCAGGGGATGTGGAGAGGGGGCTGGGGTCAGAGGTCAGGGGCTGGGTTGGGGTCAGGGGATGTGGAGAGGGGGCTGGGGTCAGAGGTGAGGGGCTGGGTTGGGGTCAGGGGATGTGGAGAGGGGGCTGGGGTCAGAGGTGAGGGGTTGGGGTCAGGGGATGTGGAGAGGGGGCTGGGGTCAGAGGTGAGGGGCTGGGTTGGGGTCAGGGGATGTGGAGAGGGGGCTGGGGTCAGAGGTGAGGGGCTGGGTTGGGGTCAGGGGATGTGGAGAGGGGGCTGGGGTCAGAGGTGAGGGGCTGGGTTGGGGTCAGGGGATGTGGAGAGGGGCTGGGGTCAGAGGTGAGGGGCTGGGTTGGGGTCAGGGGATGTGGAGAGGGCTGGGGTCAGAGGTGAGGACTGGGTTGGGGTTAGGGGATGTGGAGAGGGGGCTGGGGTCCGGGCTAGGGTTAGTAGAGAGGGCTGGGGTTAGTAGACAGGGCTGGGGTCAGGACTGGAGAGAGGGCTTTGCTGAGCAAAGTCTTCAGTTTAAGACTTTCTCCAACAGCCCAATGTATTATGAGCAGAGTGATAGAACAGACCTCCTCGTACCTGATGGAGCTGCTCTGGTGTCTGTCTCTCTCCCAGCGTGTCCGACGTGCGCCAGTTCCTGGTCGCCGCCCGCCCCAACATGGCCGCCACCGAGTTCGTTCTCATGACGACGTTCCCCAACAAGGAGCTGGTGGACGAGAGCCAGAGCCTGAGAGACGCCAACCTGCTGAACGCTGTCATCGTGCAGCGGCTAAAGTGATGAGCCCCCCCTGCTGGCCGCGCCCAGGCACAGCACGCCACCAACGCCTCCCGCTCCCAAAGGACTTGTTATGAATGGACTGCTAATTCCTTTATTTTGTTTTCTATAGTGGTGCATTATACATGATCCCCCACCCTGTTCCTCCCCCTCGTTCTGCTGTGGTCTGGGTGGAGTCCTGGACGGGGATGAAGCTGGCTGTGGACAGGATGAGAGGATGAGGGATATAGAGAATGATGTGGTGATGTGTTCCTAGGGTTTGGTGACCAGGCTGGAGGGTGTAACCTCACAGTAAGGGAATGGTTTCCGGGTTTAGAAGGCCTCCTGGTTCCGTGTTCCATGTCTACATTCTACAGGTTCTGATCGAGTTCTGTGAGCGGAGCATTTCCGTATCTGCGTTCTGTCATCGCCACGGGAACCAGCCAGGGGCATTCTGAGCCTAAACAGGCTAGAAAGCTCTGTAAAGAGATGTTCAATACACGTCCTCCAGCCTGCACTATGTTTGTCCCTCCCTGTCCCAGCTCTCCCCTCTTCTTGTCCATCTTCTGGTCTCTTCCCCCCCCCCCCCTCCCCTGGTCCCGCCTCCCCCTGGTCCACGTTCGAGATAACCTCTCCTTCTGGTGTTGCTAATGCTACACTGCAGACACACCAGCCCACAGCTCTCTCCCTGCTAACCAGCCCCATGGAAGCCTTGTGCTCATCACCTACAACACCACAAACCCAGACCCAAAAATAAGAAAATACAAAAAAAGATTGAATTATTTTTTTAACTGACTTTTTTTTCTTCTTTCATTTCTTTACTTTACAGATGCCAGGATTATAAATCCCCTGTAAAGACAAAGTGGGATTTTGATGTGTATAACATTAACATTTAGATTGCTTTACTATCAAACCAATGGTTTAACATATAGCTCACTTGGGTTGTAGATTGTTGACACTGGGATTCGACCAACAGGCTGATATGTACCGATCTTCTCTATGCACGGGGCCTAAACGGAACCAACGGGATGATTGTTTGGACCTCTGGAAAACGAATAAAATCTTTTTGTTTGATGTAAAAGAACGTCCAGTAGTATTTTTCTTTTCTACCAACTTTTCTTTCTTCACTGGTTATTACCCCATGCTCTTAAACGGATTTTTACATTTCCTCATTTTCAAGTGTGTAGTGTTCAGACCCTTGTTTTGTTCCTCACATGATGTAAGCATCTAGTGGGGCGTGGTCAGACAAGTTTTAGATTTGCAGAAGTTGGACAATATCTGGTTAGTGGTTTAAAGTTCAAACGATTAACGTCATGCCAAGGATATAGTCTACATTTTCTGCGGAATCTGAACTACAGGCTTCAGGGATGATGGCAGAAAATGATGTAGTGGAGGACTGTCCGCTCAACGAGAAGTATCCGATTTCAACAGAGAATGAAGATGCTAAAACAGTGGGTTGCGATGTTTTTGATTTTGCATGGATTGAATGGACACTAATTAGTCTTTGACCGTTTCAGTCGCCTGCCATAAAAATGACTCAAAGGCCCAAGATCATAGACGATTCTAGGTTTTAAAACGGGGGGTGCAAAGGGTAGTGACATTTATTTTTTGCATACCTAAAACATGCTCAAAATATCTTTAATCTTTAAATTATATTAATCAGAGTAAAACAACAAACAATCATTTGATCGTTTTTTTACATGAATTTGAAAATGTAAATGTTTTCGTCCCAACAGTAGCACCGTAAAATCGACTATGCCCAAGATGCATTACTTTTATACGGGGTCTAAATATTAATTTTAAAATGTATAAGCCTACAATGTCTACGTATTTAGTCCTAAATACCTAAATAAGTTATTTGTCTCAAATGTGAGAAAAGCGGAGTGAGAGAATGCGCAGCTGTTTGGATGTAGCCTAATTCTTGGGTTTCGACTAACCTATTCCGTGCCTAGTTCGCAATTTCATAAAGTAGTCTGTTAAACCTGTTGCTATTCTGTGATAATCCTACGGCATAGTAGGCCTATTTCCATTCAATTATTTTTAAGCATTTCGTGAATTAACTAGCGATTATCTGTGTAAACGATTTATGCAGTGGCTCGTGGTCTTTTAAGGAAACGGAAAGGAAACAACTTTGGGAGTCAGATCTTCACCCGATAGCGTAGCGAGTCTAATGCCCGTGGGGAAAGGAAATGAATATGAAATGGCTATAGGCTACTAGGAATTTTAAGCTATGATGAGGTGACATAGTCTAGTATAAAGTAGCTGGCATTCTGTCAGTCAACCATCCCCCGTCCTCCTTATGCACCATCGATTGATTATTTTTATGGTGGTCGTGTGTCGACAAATATTATTGTAGCTACTATAATTATCTCGATGTGTCTGTTTGATGTATTTGCGCTCTTTTTTTGTGTAATTTCAATTATTACATGTCACACTATGTTATCTAATAGGCCTACATAGATTGGCCTATGCCTACAGAATAAAAGCAATCTAGGCTGGAGATCTGAAAATGGATCAAGTTAAATATGATTAAATCAGACCAATCAATCTTCGTAAGTCTTGAGGTTGTGCGTTGCAGAAGCGACAAGCTGGCATCCCGCTCTCCAGGAAGCTGTGCTACGCGGTGGGAGGCGTTCCCTACCAGATGACACTGAACGCTAAAGGTCTCTTCATGCAGATCTTCCTACTGGACGTGGTGCAGGTCAGTGATACCCCAGGTGCAGGTCAGTGATGCCCAGCATCAAACAAATCTAAATATAATTCAAGTTTATTTGACCTTTGTTCTGCCCCCCCCCCTGCCCCCCCAGATGGGTGCGTTCTATGCCTCCATCATCCTCTTCCTGGGACGGGCCTGGGACGCCCTCACAGACCCCCTGGTGGGATACCTCGTCAGCAGGAGCGGAAGGACACGCTTTGGCAAACTGATACCTTGGTGAATGACCTTTCTGTCTCTCTGACCTGTCTCTCTGACCTGCCTGTCTATCAAACTGTCTGCCTGTCTCTGACCTCTCTCTCTGACCTGTCTCTCTGACTTGTCTGTCTGCCTGTCTGTCTGTGTGTCTGCCTGTCTGTCTGTGTGTCTGTCTGTGTGTCTGCCTGTCTGACCTGTCTGCCTGTCTGTCTGTGTGTCTGTCTGTCTGTGTGTCTGACCTGTCTGTGTGTCTGCCTGTCTGACCTGTCTGCCTGTCTGTGTGTCTGTGTGACCTGTCTCCCCCCAGGATCATATTCTCCATGCCTCTGGGGGTGCTGTCCTACGTCATGCTGTGGTTCACCCCCCAGGAAGTCACGTCTCCAGGATTCAGCTTCTCCTGGTTCTTCACATGGAACTGCCTCTTCGACCTGTTCATGAGTGTGAGTCTCCATGGAGACTATGGGATGTTTTCATGTGGTGTTCCTCACTAATGTGTGTGTGTGGTGTTCCTCACTAAGGTGTGTGTGTGTGTGTGTGGTGTGTGGTGTGTGTGTGGTGTGTGGTGTGTGTGTGGTGTGTGGTGTGTGTGTGTGGTGTGTGTGTGTTTGTGTGTGTGTGGTGTGTGTGTGTGTGGTGTGTGTGTGGTGTGTGTGTGTGTGTGGTGTGGTGTGTGGTGTGTGTGGTGTGGTGTGTGTGTGTGGTGTGTGTGTGGTGTGTGTGGTGTGTGCGTGTGTGTGTGTGTACCTCTCCTCAGTGCTCCCACGTTCCCTTCTCCTCTCTCAACATGTTCCTGGGAGGAGACCAGAGGGACAGAGACTCTGCTACGAGCTACAGTAAGATGCACACCATCACACACACACACACACCATCACACACACTCCTACACCCTCACACACACTCATATACACACACATACACCCTCACACGCACACTTCAACAATTTTGCTGCAGACTCTGAGGTCTGTGTGGGTCATGGCTCTGAGGTCTGTGTGGGTCATGGCTCCCTCCCTCCCTCCCTCCCTCCCTCCCTCCCTCCCTCCCTCCCTCCCTCCCTCCCTCCCTCCCTCCCTCCCTCCCTCCCTCCCTCCCTCCCTCCCTCCCTCCCTCCCTCCCTCCCTCCCCTAAAGGGATGGGTATGGAGGTTTTTGCTACCCTGGCCGTAGCCCTGATCCAGGGTCAGATCGTGGGAGTGTACCATGCCAGGAAGGTCCTGGCCTGCAGCCAGATCAACAGCAGCGACACCCTTCTCCTCCAGAACGCCTCCGACACTCTCACTGACACTCTGCAGAACACGGTGAGAGCATGCAACCAAGCGCTGGACACATCCATTATCCTGTCTCCATCTATCTCTTTGTGACACTGTATGTGTCTCTCTCTCTCTTTCTGTCTTTCTCTCTCTGTACCTTATTTATAGGATAGGACCAGATAGGTCAGTTGAGAATCAATTATCATTTTACAATGACGACCTGAAGAAAACCAGGTCTGGGTTTAAAGGCCCATGGGGTCATTTCTTAAACAACAGTGTGGGTGGTTGTGAAGTGAAGCTTTCTCTGAAAAAAGGAAGCAGAATTGCTTGACTTCCTGTGGTGGAGAGGTTTCTCTAAAGCAGCCTTTCTCAATTATTCTCCTCGGGCCCCCCTTCCCTGCATGTTCTAGATGTTTCCCTGCTCCAACACACCTGATTGAAATGAAGGGGTCGTTATCAGGCTTCTGCTGAGCTTGATAATAACCTGTTCATTTCAATCAGGTATGTAACACTGATGTAAAGGAGTGGAACTCTGTGATGGCTGTGTTTCCTTGTGAGTAACCATCTCTCCTGTGTTTCCTTGTGAGTAACCATCTCTCCTGTGTTTCCTGGTGAGTAACCATCTCTCCTGTGTTTCCTTGTGAGTAACCATCTCTCCTGTCTCCAGAGGAGAGCCTATGTCCTGGCTGCTCTGGTCCTGGCAGGGTTCTACTTCCTGTGTGTCCTTATCCTCTTCCTGGGGGTCAAGGAGCAGCTGGGTAAGGGAAGCTACCACCTCCAGTAACATCTGGTAACTTTCGGTAACATCTGGTAATCTGACCTTGTATAAGTAACGTGTTTATTTAGCAGATGCTTTTCTCTAAAGCGACCAACAGAGGGGGATTTGAACCTGGGGACCTCTTGATCTGCAGTCAAACAATCTGCCACTGAGCTGTACTCATCCCCCCTCTCCCCCCTGCTCCCCCCCGCCCCCCGGCCCCCGCCCGCCCCCTCCCCCAGCCCCCCTCAGCACGCTGGGCAGGGTCAGGATGTCCTACCTGTCAGGGATGAGGCTGGTGGTGGGACACACCCCCTACGTCCAGCTGGTGGCTGGCTTCCTGTTCAGCTCCATCGCTTTCCAGGTGGGCGGGGCCTGGGGGGGGGGGGGTGTTCTAATCTGACCTATATGTGTGTGTGTACTTGTGTGTGCACCTGTATGCATGTATACCTGTATGTATGTGCGTGTGTGTGTTTGTACCTGTATACATGTTTACCTACGTGTGTGTCCTGATGACCTCTGACCTCTCTCTGTGTGTCCTGATGACATCTGACCTCTCTCTGTGTGTCCTGATGACCTCTGACCTCCCTCTGTGTGTCCTGATGACCTCTGACCTCCCTGTGTGTCCTGATGACCTCTGACCTCCCTGTGTGTCCTGATGACCTCTGACCTCTCTGTGTGTCCTAGATGGCCCAGGGGAGTTTTGCTCTGTTCTGCACCCATGTAGCAGGAGTAGGACAGTACTTCCAGCACATCATCCTCGTCCTGCTGGTCTCAGAAACACACACACACACCTGTCACTCAGCTAGCCACAACACACACCCTCCTCCTGCTAAACAATAATGTTGACTTGGCAATTTTATTCATATTGATTGGTAGATTTTGTTTTGATATACCGTGTATATATTTTTTAATTGGTTCAGTGACTGATCGATACATTTTGATTGGTTAGTTGACTGGTTAATTGATTGATTGGTTGATCCTGATTGGTTGGTTGACTGGTTAATTGATTGATTGGTTGATCCTGATTGGTTGTGTGTGTGCCATGCAGGCGTCGGCCACAGTGAGCGTACCTCTGTGGCAGGCGGTGCTGCTGAGACTGGGCAAGAAGACCACCCTCTTCATCGGCCTCTCTGTCAGTTATTATTACACGTCTCACTTTTTATTATATAGATATTCTTTTAATGTATATATTCTAAAACATTTTATAAAAAAAAAAATATTAGTAGTAGTAGTAGTAGTAAGTAGGATTATAATTATTTGTCATTATTACCGTGTGTGTGTTCCAGATCTATGGTCCCGCCATCGGAGTCTTTGCCAGTGTGAATAACAACCTTCCTGTGTTCTTCATCATGGCTGTGTTTGCCGGGGGCAGCTTGGCTGTGCTTTACCTGCTGCCCTGGTGAGTACCTGTGTGTGTGTGTGTGTGCAACCTTGTTTAACCACACTTGTGGGAACGTCCTCACGAGTAAAGAGAAATATGAAAACCTTGACCTTGTGGGTCCTTTTGTTGGGGCCTGTCACTTTAAATGCTAATTCCAGGGGATTTTAGGGTTATAATTAGTGTCTGTGTGTGTGTGGTGTCTGTGTGTGTGTATGTGGTGTCTGTCTGTGTGTGTGCAGGTCCATGCTCCCTGACGTGGTAGATGACTTCAAGGTGCAGAACCCCACCAGCACCGGCCTGGAACCCCTCTTCTTCTCCTGCTTCGTGTTCTTCAACAAGTTTGGAGGAGGACTGGCTGTGGGCATTTCCACCTTGGTGCTGCAGTAAGACACACACAGGCACTAATACATACACACACATACACAGGCACTAGGCACTAATACATACACACACATACACAGGCACTAATACATAATAATACACTTATACATACACACACATTATGGGAAATGTAAGGTGTGTGGAGTACATCTCTGTGATCTCCTCCCAGCTACGCAGGGTACCAGTCTGGGGCGTGCAGACAGCCCTCTGAGGTGATCATGTCTCTGAGGGTGCTGTTCTCCCCGGTGCCCATCGTCCTCCTGCTGGTGGGTCTGGGCCTCTTCTACTGCTACCCCGTCAACGAGGAGCGCCGCTCACGCAACCAGAGAGCCCTGCTGGCAGCCGTGTGAGTCCACACACACATGCACACACACACACAGACACACACACAGACAGACGCGCACACACACACACACACACACACAGACAGACAGACGCACACACACACACACACAGACAGACGCACACACACAGACAGACGCGCACACACACACACACAGACAGACGCACACGCACACAGACAGACGCGCACACACACAGACAGACGCACACACACAGACAGACGCGCACACAGACAGATGCACCCACACACAGACAGACGCACACACGCACACACACACACACACACACTCAGACACAGACAGACACACACACACTCACACAGACAAACACACACAGACACACAGACGTACACAGACACACACAGACACTCACACATAGAGGAGCAAAACCTTCAGGCTCAGAACGGCCACCGTGTTACCAGTCGGGGGCAGACAGCCCAAATGCACTGAGACAGCTGATTTCAATCAGCAGAACTAGTTCTGGTCTTTGAACTTGAATTCATGTGGCACGGTTCTCACAGTTTAAGATTGCGTCTCACGCTAGTGTAAAAGAGAATGAGGAGGATAAATATATAATATAAAATATCAGTTAAAATAGAGATTAGTAGAGTTTCTCTTCATAGTTCATGGCAGGTTGGTTTCCTTGGGTGAGTAGCACTGTAACAAGAAAATTAAATAATGTTTTATTTTGTTATCCTGACCTGAACATTTAGAAAAATAGCTAGGCTGTTTCAAATTGATTTTATTTTTTTAAACCCATTTAGTTTAAATGTATGTCACTGGAACCACTGGTATAAAGTTGGAATTATTTAAATCGGGTACATAGAAATGTTGTGCACATTTAGACATGACTCATCCATTTTCAGCCGCATTCAAATACCTTCCTTATTAAATTCAAATAAGTTTTGAACTGCTGACTTCCGTTTGGCTGCCTGTTCAGATCGCACTGGTACGTTCTCTCTTACCCTCCCACATCAGCTGCGATCATGGGAAAGACTGTTCAAGCATGTCCCTAAATTCAATGTTGGAGCGACACCTAGTGGCCAGTAGCTTTAACTGCCTCCAGCTGATATTGCGGTCTCTGTACTGTTTACCAGAAGTGAATGTGTGGCTCTTTGCCTACATTTACATTTAGTCATTTAGCAGACGCTCTTATCCAGAGCGACTTACAGTAAGTACAGGGACATTCCCCCGAGGCAAGTAGGGTGAAGTGCCTTACCCAAGGACACAACGTCATCTGGCAGAGCCGGGGATCGAACCAGCAACCATCTGATTACAAGCCAGCTTCCCTAACCGCTCTGCCACCTGACTCCGCCTACAGTGTAGCAGTGGTAAGTTGTGTTGCTGTGTTTGTGTGAAACAGTCAAGTGATTTCTCCTCTAACTGTTCCTTTCAGGGGGAAAGATGGTGGCTCTGGGGAGGCCCGATAGAGAAGACAGTGCTGCTACCACAACTGTTAAAAGACATGTTCACCTCTCTCTCTCTCTCTCTCTCTCTCTCTCTCTCTCTCTCTCTCTCTCTCTCTCTCTCTCTCTCTCTCTCTCTCTCTCTCTCTATCTATCAGTTGAGAGAAAGGGTTTTGTTGATGTTTTCATTCTTTAATTCAGTTACCTCAGGGGCAGAGATGGGAAGTAATGAAGTACAAATACTTAGTTACTGTACTAAAGTACATATTTACTTTCACTCCAAAAATGTTTTCCAAAAAAAAATCTGTACTTTCTACTTCATACATTTTCAAGCCAGGCTTGTTACTTTCATTTTAATCTGTATTTGGTGGCATGATCCATATTATTTCTTCTCATTACAAAAAAAAAAACTCATCTCCTTTACCTTGTGTTATCTTCGGGTCGTTCTGACCCATCAGTCATTGTGACCCACCGTCGTATTGCGACAACTTTACCGCATACAAAAACAAAGTGAAGCATTTTCTTTTAACCGTTGGGCTGTCTCAGACCCCCCACATTGCAAAGGTTGTGTGTGTGTGTGTGTGAAAAAAGGTTTTGATACAATATTTTTCAAAAGTAGAAAAAATATTTTTGAAAAAAAGTCCTCCTTTCACTGTGTTTGAAAAACAGTTTTGGAAAAAAGTTTCAAAAGGTTGAAAAAATTATTTATTACAAAGTTTCTACACAAACGTTTGACTCATTGATAAGTACTTCATGAGGACTCTACTATACTCTATTGTGCTCTGCTCTGATTAAATCCTCTGTTTTGAGGCTTCTCTGTTCTCCTCTCCTCTCACTGTGTGAAAAAAAAGTTTCAAAAGGTTGATTTTCTTTTTATAAAAATAAAGCCCTTTCCTTTCCGGATGTATTCTGAACATGGGGTGCTTAAAAAAAGTGTGTGTGTGGGGAGTTAGGGTTGGGGGGGATTATCACGTAGATACAATTCACTCCATCTCTTCTGAAAATTAAATATCCACTTTATATTGTCACGCTGATACTCAGATAGCCAGCATTTCATTCATAAAGGCCCTTTTTAATAATGCTGATTCAAACGACTGTGCTGACGTCTCTCTGGCCGACGGCTGACTGGTCTCTTTGAAAAGTGTCAGCTGAGTGATGTAAATAAAATATAAGCTTTTCCAAAGTCACTATTGATATTGTACTAATTATGGATAGATATTTACTAATTAACGTTTTAGAATTAAAATGTAGTCAGATTAAAAAACACGACAATACAGGTCGTCAGGGAGACGGACTGTCTGGTTTGAGATGTTTTCTAATTATATAAGTATTTATATAATACTTTATTCATGCGAATATCAACTGCTCACAAAAAGTGGAATAGCGGAAATGTACCCCACAGTCCACCAAACACACACACACACCCCATCCCACACATCCCACCCCCCAGCCTCAAAGCTACGTACCCGTCACGTGACAGACGCTCCAGTCCTAGACTGGCAGCTAGACTGGAGCAGCGGATTGCGGGAGAATCTCTAGCGAGGGTGCAGGGACATTAACGGACAAAAATGGGAGTCGAAATCGAGACCATAACCCCGGGCGATGGTAAAACCACTCCATGTTTTAAATTTTCATTTTACGCTTCATAACGGATCTTGATTCGTCATGTCACATTTCTGTGCAGAAAAATCACGCTCTGCGTCTACTTTCCTGCTCGTGTGCCTTATCTTGTTTTTATCTGCGCCTTTTCCAACAGGAAGGACGTTCCCTAAGAAGGGGCAGACATGCGTGGTGCATTATGTTGGTAAGTTTCTGAAGTGCGTTGGCAGCAAAACGGCGTGTGTGCGCGTCCTAAACACGGCTATAGATTAATCATTCATTTAGTGGCCCAAATTCCGTACTCTACAGGCCCCGTAGTCACGTGCACAGCGGATGCATTCCCTCATCGTTAAACGGTGTCCGTTACAGGACTTTATTTCCATTCATTGGAATTCGAAGGTTGGATAGGTTGGAACGTGGTTGAATCATGTCGTGCGTAAAAGTAGCGTAAACATAAGTGGAGTAAATACCGCTTTCGGTTTTAGTTATGTTACAGTTTTACAATTATCGTCCAACTATGCGTTAGTGTATGATATGTGCACTAATGTCGTTGCGCTCCTTTGATCCCAGTAGAGGGTTTATCCAACAGGTCTCTGTCTCGAGCGCGGTGCGCCGCCCCGGGGTTCAGAGTCGAGACAGATATCCCAGACAAAACAGTGTGGATTTATAAAGACCGTCTGATTTGTTGAGTGTGAGTGTAGGATTGGCCAGGGCTGTTTACACTTCTAAGAGGTTGGATAGAACGGATTATCGCTGTCTGGGCGACTGTTCCAAGAGATTTCTTGTTTCGATTTAATTGTAATCAAAACAAGACCCGCTACTAGATATGAAGCGTGGGAGGAGAACACGCCCAGACACGTCTTAACCTATCTGTTCTACTACTTGTTATAATAATGTATATGTGATCACGAGCTTTCTTGCTAACACAGCCTCCACGGTGTTGGATTATGTAATTTTGAAATAATACCCGGATCTGTGCCTACATGAAGTGTTCTGAAGGCACGTGGAACGGAGATTGCGTCTCTCTCTCTCTCTCTCTCTCTCTCTCTCTCTCTCTCTCTCTCTCTCTCTCTCTCTCTGTCTCTCTCTCTCTCTCTCTCTCTCTCTCTGTCTCTCTCTCTCTCTCTCTCTCTCTCTCTCTCTCTCTCTCTCACACACACACACACACTCTACTCCACAAACAGCATTTCCAAACATGACCATCTAACTTCGGCTATCGACTATAGGCTATTGGAAAAAGACCGAAGTTCAATTAAATACCCGCCACCAGGATCAATAAAGTGAATTTTTTACAACGTGTAGCCGAATCATTTTGCGTTTGTTTGACGTTCGTAATATGTGTAGTCGTGAGAGTTGGCATCGCCATTTAGAACGAGAGAGACGCACCATACCGCGACAAAACCCGGTCATTGAATTGGGCCACCCACGCGCCCCTCCTCCGCCGACCTGGATCACAATCCATATTATCTAGCTCCCCTGGTGTGCCCGACAGAAGCGCGCGCCAGAGATTACACATACCCGCCCCCTCTCGCCCTCCCTCCTTTCCTCTCCTCCTTCACTCCAGTCTAATCGCCTTTTAAAACGGTTTCAGACAGGGGATGCGATGTTGGGGGTAGATAACACGAGCCCGTCGCTCTGCCTTCCACTCCCTCAAGACAGCTGCACGCGCTATTTCGGACATCCTTGGAATCTCTTAATTTGACTTCTCAGTGGCACACAGCAGGGAAAATGGCTGCTTCCCTAACCAGTTACAAAATATACATGATATGTCATGTATTGTACGACAAGCAGCTATATGCAGGTCTATATGCAGTAAGGTTGTCTTCGCCATTGTGTGTGTTATTAAAGGTGGAGTTAACAAGGAAGGACTGGTCTGTCTTAGCTGGTATGGAGATGTCTAACATGTCTGTTACAGACATGTTACTGTAGTACTACATACTACATAAATGTTAATACAGACTACAGTAGTCTGTAGGCCCTGCCCAGCCTGCCTCACGCCTGGGGTGGAACAGTCTCTGATCAAAGTGAGACCACAATTTACTGATGCAGTCGTGTTCCTCACAGTACGGCAGGAAGGAAGGATGTGTTTGAGAGAAGACTTATTGACTGTTTCCTCTCTCTTCATGTCCTCCCCCCCATCTCCTGCTCTCTCCCCTCCCCTCCCAGGATCCCTGACTGACGGTCGTAAGTTCGACTCGTCCCGAGACAGGGACAAGCCCTTCCGCTTCAAGATCGGTAAACAGGAAGTGATCCGGGGCTGGGAGGAGGGTGTTGTGCAGGTAAGGGGTGTGTCCTGCCTGTGTCACGTGCAGGTAAGGGGTGTGTCCTGCCTGTGTCCCACCAACCCTGCATCCTGTTCCTTTCCACTCTGGTTCTTAACCACAGGACCGGCGCAGGAGCGACTGGCTAAACCCATAGAGTATTTAGGGAGTCAGGTGGCTGAGCGGTTAGGGAATCGGGCTGGTAATCTGAAGGTCGCTGGTTCGATTCCCGGCCGTGCAAACTGACGTTGTGTCCTTGGGCAAGGCATTTCACCCTACTTGCCTCGGGGGAATGTCCTTGTACTTAGTGTAAGTCGCTCTGGATAAGAGCGTCTGCTAAATGACTGACTAAATGTTTCGATCAGTCCGCTCTCATGTGAAGGAGCCATGTAAACACCCAGTGAGTAAAATGACCCCTCCGGTGTCCCCTGTGTGCAGATGAGCGTGGGGCAGAGGGCCAAGCTGACCTGCTCTCCTGACTTTGCGTATGGGAACAAGGGGCACCCGGGGATCATCCCGGCCAACGCCACGCTCACCTTCGACGTGGAGCTGCTAAGCCTGGAATGAGCCGTCCACCAACTGACGTTTATTTGACGTGAGTATATTTAGATTACATTTAATTTACTTATTTTGTATGTTATTTTCATTATTAAAATTGTACATTGGACATTTAATTTTATGAATTTGTATTTATAGTTGCAGAAGTGCGTAGTTTTACAATATCTGGAGGTCTCAGCTACCAGACACCGCTAACCAAAAAAGAATACTACAGTTCAACCATAACGTACAGTGAAACAATAACATTTGGACTGCAGTAGCCACTTAATAAATGTATAGTGAACACAAATAAGAATATCACAGATAAAATGCGTATACAAAGTCTCAATTTAGTCAGATATTATCTGCTGACAGATCTGTCAGTTGGCCTCCAGTTATTCTGTTCCATTCTGTTTTATTCTGTTCTATTCTGTTGTAATCCCACAGTTACTGTGTCTGAATGGAGCTGCTGTGTGTGCTTGTGTGTTTCAGGTGACTTGATGCTGCAGACTGGAGAGAGGACAGTGTGCAGCATGCTCCAGCCTTGAGTTACACCACTTTACTCTCGCTGTTTCATCCATATGTTATGAAAGTCTGTGATGTTTTATTCTCAGTGATTCACTACTTTATTTTCACATTCTTCTTCTTAAAACCAATGTGTGGGCCATAATCTTACAAAACCTCCTGGTTCTTAATCTTGAATTTCTGTTTTTAAATATTGTGCTTTAATGCTATTCTGCATTTGTTTTGTGAAGACCTGTGGTTATTATGAGTAATACAAAACACCAATGACTCACTAGCAACGACATTCATCAGTTTTAAGAGTTTACATTGACACAGTTAGAGGGCTACAACACGATGGTAACCAACCCAAGACAATATTTTAAAAAGCACATTTTTTCTGAACCTCTGTTCCAGCTAAGACAAAGAACAGAATATAAAAGCAGTCTGGTAATATATGGGGTTTTAGTGTTGAGGGAAGAACCAAGAATAGGATGCCTGTTTAAAACAGGAACTTAGTTTGATACGGAAATGTACCTGAACCTTTGGTAGAATAGAATCAGACAGTGAAGTGTTTTCGTTCTTGATTTTAGTTGTTAATGATCTTTAATAGGATATAGAGGGCTGTCCACTAGGAACAGCCAAGTACTGTATTTAATAACAGCTGTAAACTGTACATGTGCCTCTGTCCTGGCTAGACATGTCTCCATCTCCCCTATCTCAAAGCTTTGCATTTTTATAGCTTTTAGTCTGCCTACTTTTCCATTCTGCTTTTCAAAGTCAAACCTATTATACCTAACATATTTTGTGTAGGCTACCTACGATGGGAATTTCTCAAATGCCAAACTTTCTAACTGCAGAATCTTTTTTTTTTTTTTACACTTTACCAGTAGAGCAGATCTCTGTCGATGTCATAATAATAACAAAGTATTCTCTTTAGCTGAAGCCTTCAGCCAAAGCGATGTACCGGAAGGGGGGTGGGGATTTGAACCTGCAACCTCTTGATCTGCAGTCTAACTCTCCAACCCCTGAGCTTAAGCCTTCCCCTCTTAGCTCGCACCACCAAACCTGCCTCAACAAACCAGTCGCTCTGTTCACCTGAGCAAATCAAGTAAAGTTATGTTCGATAACCACTGGAGGGAGGAGCTGTATGAAGCCCGTCTGTTGCTGGCCTTGGCTGCTCGAGGCCTGCGACAGCCGCGCGGTCCTGGGCCTGGCACTTCGCCCCTCCCCTTCCCGTTTTGTAGTGTGCTGAGTTACATGCTGTGTGCAGGATAAAACCAATGATGAATATTTAAATCTTGCCGTTGCAATAAAGTGCTCTCCTGTTTGGGGCAACGCCTCTGGTCTCCTCTTCTTCTTCCGGTTTTTCTTATTGTTGATCAAAAACAAAAACCATGTTTTATGTGGTGAGTTATGGTTTGTGAAAAGCATGCTCGTGGTCACCGTTAGGGGTGGGGGGTCAGATATGCCTACCCTTAAATGACACGCGGAAAGAAAATGTTGACTCATACTTCAGACATTTTCTGCCCGTCGCTGGAATTTCCATTGGCAATAATCCAGGTAAACCTGATTTCACGACAGTCCCTTTGACTATTCTAGATTTGCCTTCTTTAGATAAGGAATTACAGTGAGAACAGTTTCTGAACTTCAATAACGTCCTTAGGCCTCTTGCGTTTCTTTGAAGTTTGCCATGCCAACATCACATTGTTCGAGACCACTTCTGGGGAAATCATGTTTCAAGTGGAGGTTACCCTAACAATAAAAGTCATGCTGATGGAGCCTCTATAAATATAGCATTAATACATTTCCTTAGTTTTCCGTGTGATTAGGAGCATAAACTACCGAGATATTTATGGATTACACAATATATCAACAAATAGAAATTGTAGGCGGTGACGGTCTGACGTCAGCAGTAATTGGTCTGAGTTTCGTCTACCAGGAAACGGGTTGTGGTGACTTCAGAATACCCCTGTAGACTCTTTGTTGACGGTGCGAAAGAAGTACGAAGTAGCTAGCTAATAGCTATTGTGTCAGACGGAAATTTTAAGGGAAATATTTGTAAAGTTTTGAACTCGACAACCTCAACCTTCAGGTGAGTTTTTGTATTTGGCACATTAGCTCAAAAGCTATATATATATATATCCATCCATATTTTCTTTAAGTAACAACAGGGTCACTAGCAAAGTGATAAATGCAGTTTTTCTTTGCCAGACTAAATAGCCTATTAGCTAGCACAAGCGTATACGTATACGTAGCTAGCTAGCTAGCTCTATCGAGGATAAACACTACAACAGACTAATGCTAACGTCTGCTAGCTAGCAGTGTTACCTGCTGTGGCCTGTAATTCGTTAACGAAAAAGCGTATTGTTTTAAATATATTTCTACCAACGACTTGATGTGTTCCTTCCAAACTAGCTAGTCAAGGAGCTAAATTGTCTCGATATGGCTAATTAGCCAGCTAGCTTGGTGATGACATGTAAATCATGTGGCGATTTAGATAAGATCAGGATGCACTGAAGTCGGCAGTTTGTGGTGGTAACACATCAAAGATTTTAGTCCTAAACTCACAACAAGGCCTTTATATTGAGACGCAGAATATTTTATATCTGACAGATTTGCCGTGTTACCAAACGTTACATCCGTGTTTACAAACAGTGTAACAGCAGCATTGTCATGTCTGAGAACTTATCAGTGACCGGTCAAAATTGGCGTCAACTAGGTAGCCAGGTCAGGTTATTTTCTATTTATAATTTAGTTTAGACACCTGGATGTGGAGTTGAGCCGGATATTGTTATGTCTTTGGGTTGGGACATGTTATGTAACAGTGGCCTGTACCTACTTACCGGTAGGTACAAAAGGTGTTCAAGATACCAGACCGAACATGAGAAAGCAAGTTCCAGAAAATACCTCATGACCAGCCCCCCCCCACCCCCCATCGTGATTCCCACCCTGCCCCCTCCTTTCATGTCAGCAAAGCTGAATACGTTTCCAAGGGGACTACATTATTCATGCCTCCAGTCGATTCGTTCGGCCCAGTGGAGTTTGAACCGGACAGGCTTCAGGGCTGAGCCGCAGAGCCAGACTCATCCAGCTGATACCCCAGCAGGAGGCACACTGCTGTATGGTTCACCCGGCTGAAGGCCTCCATAGGTGAGGTTGTAGTCCAAAAACAGGCCCTCTGTTGTCCTTGGCCTGGTCTGGGGGGGGGGGGGGGGGGAGGTGTTGACATGCTTTGCCTCATCCCAGGCTAGATAACGCGAGTGTGTGCCACACTCTTACATTTCCCCCAGCGAATCCTCCCAGGCCAGGGTTCTGAATTTTCCCAGGCCAGGGTTCTGATTCCTCCCAGGCCAGGGTTCTGAATCCTCCCAGGCCAGGGTTCTGATTCCTCCCAGGCCAGGGTTCTGAATCCTCCCAGGCCAGGGTTCTGAATCCTCCCAGGCCAGGGTTCTGAATCCTCCCAGGCCAGGGTTCTGAATAGCGGCAACAAAAAAGAGAAAAGAAACATAAACACTGTTGAGGAAGAAGGAGTCGTTTTGTTCTGTTTCATAATGGCATGTTTGTGCGAGGGAGAAGTGAGTCACTGGCCAGTGTGTGGAGCGATCCAGGGGAAAACAGAGGGTCTGTGAGCGGCCGTCTGACTGACTGGTCGCTGCGTCTGTCTGAGTGGGTTCTTTCCCACACCGAGGAGGAACTGGATCGATTGAGCAACTATGAGAACTTGCCGTAGGGGTTGTTTTATACGTAGGAGAGAGACTTGTTGATGTTTGACATGGTAGAGCCTAATACACTGTGGATGCACGGTGGGAGTAGGCTTGTTACGGTGTAGGTTACAGCTGATGTGGGTGGAGTTAGATGTGTTATCGTGTGCGTGTGTGTGTGTGTGTGTGTGCGTGGGAGGAAATGTGGGCATTTGCATCATCTGTGGTCTTGGCAGTGGGATGATCGTGTGCCCCTGACTTCCTCTTTCCTATGTCAGACTCTACAGTCTATACACTTACACAGTCTACACAGTCTATACACTTACACAGTCTACAGATACAGTCTATACTTACACTCAGTCTACAGCTACGTACAGGTTATAGCTATCAGTTGACAGACAATCACCGGGAACAGAAACAGGAAACATCAGACGGAACATGAACCTCGTGTCTGTTTGTGTCTCTCTGAGGGAAGGGCAGACCTACGCTCTGAGATAAACCTCACTGTCGTAACTCCAGTGCTGAGGTTTAGGATTCATTTCTCCTGGGAGATTATGTAAACCTTGTTTAAGTGGAGCTGTTGCCAGCTAGGAGACGGAATGTTGAGTGTTGTCGCCACGTTGGGTAGTGATAGAGGACAGGCCGTAGGACAGGTGTGTGTGTGTTTGTCATGGCAGGTGTCCAGGTGTTAGGTAGTGTTTGAAAGGAGAGGCCGTAGGGACAGGTGTGTGTGTGTGTGTGTGTGTTTGTCATGGCAGGTGTCCAGGTGTTAGGTAGTGTTTGAAAGGAGAGGCCGTAGGGACAGGTGTGTGTGTTTGTCGTGGCAGGTGTTAGGTAGTGTTTGAAAGGAGAGGCCGTAGGGACAGGTGTGTGTGTTTGTCATGGCAGGTGTTAGGTAGTGTTTGAAAGGAGAGGCCGTAGGGACAGGTGTGTGTGTTTGTCGTGGCAGGTGTTAGGTAGTGTTTGAAAGGAGAGGCCGTAGGGACAGGTGTGTGTGTTTGTCATGGCAGGTGTCCAGGTGTTGGCCACCTGTGTGACAGTTCCAGGTATGGAGACACACTCATAGTCAGCTGGCTCACTGACGTCACAACCCTCTCTCTCTCTCTCTCTCTCTCTCTCTCTCTCTCTCTCTCTCTCTCTCTCTCTCTCTCTCTCTCTCTCTCTCTCTCTCTCTCTCTCTGGGTCTCTCCCTCTCTCTCTCTCTCTCTCTCTCTCTCTCTCTCTGGGTCTCTCCCCCTCTCTCTCTCTCTCTCTCTCTCTCTCTCTCTCTCTCTCTCTCTCTCTCTCTCTCTCTCTCTCTCTCTCTCTCTCTCTCTCTGGGTCTCTCCCTCTCTCTCTCTCTCTCTCTCTCTCTCTCTCTGGGTCTCTCCCTCTCTCTCTCTCTCTCTCTCTGGGTCTCTCCCTCTCTCTCTCTGGGTCTCTCTCTCTCTCTCTCTCTCTCTCTCTCTCTCTCTCTCTCTCCCTCTCCCTCCCTGTGTTTCTCTCTCTCTGTCTCTCTCTTTCTCTCTCTCTCTCCCTCTCTCTCTCTTTCTCCCCCCCCTCTCCCTCTGTTTCTCTCTTTCTCCATCTTTCCTTCCTCCTCCTCCCACTTACTTTCATTTCCTCTTGTCCTTCACCCCCCCCCCCCCCCCCATCCTAATGGATGTAAGTAGGAGTTGTTGATCTGTGGTCGTTCCACTTCCAGTAAAGAGGAAAGTGCTTTGTCATGTTGCTCACTGTTTCCCAACAGCACAGGTCAACCTTGTCCTATCACCAGCCTCGACACACAGTCACATGACAGGTCACTCCGTCACTCCATGGAAAGTTTGTTTAAACTTCCCAGAGCTGGCAAGTTCTCTTTTAGGGCCTTTCTGTCTCAACCTTAACACCTGGGCCAACCTTAACACCTGGGCCAACCTTAACACCTGGGCCAACCTTAACACCTGGGCCAACCTTAACACCTGGGCCAACCTTAACACCTGGGCCAACCTTAACACCTGGGCCAACCTTAACACATGGGCCAACCTTAACACCTGGGCCAAAACACATGTTTTCCTCCCATAAGAACCTTCAAACACAGCAGACGATCAAGGATCAGATGTGCAAATGGGTAATACAATTAAGATCTCCTTCAATTAGGCTAGCCCTATGATAATACATTAAAGGCCTGTTGCGTAATGCTAGGCTATAGCTATAACAATACAGTGTGTGAAGAACTCACTTCTCTGAGGGAATGTTGTGAATGGTGGAATCTCTTTGATTGTTGAACCTCAAGCCAGATTAGATGAGAGAGGGAGTCTGTTCAACTTAACCAGGCAGGTTTCTCACCCACTCAGTCCCTAGACAACACCACTCATCATGAGCCAGCCTCTCTCTCTCTCTCTCTCTCTCTCTCTCTCTCTCTCTCTCTCTCTCTCTCTCTCTCTCTCTCTCTCTCTCTCTCTCTCTCTCTCTCTCTGAACCCCTTCCTTTACTGCTCTCCTCTTCTCCATCTCCACCCCCCCCTCCTCCTCTCTCTCCTCTTCTCCATCTCCACCCCCCCTTCTCTCTCTCCTCTTCTCCATCTCCATCCTCCCCTCCTCCTCTCTCTCTTCCTCTCCATCTCCACCCCCCCTCCTCTTCTCCATCCTCCCCTCCTCCTCTCTCTCTTTCTCTCCACCTCCTCCTCCTCTACAGAGGTATGGATAAATGGGGATTAGGCTTGTGGTGAAAGACTAAATTGAAAAGCAGGAATCTCATTAAGACTCCACTGCATGGCCAGGCCTTTCAGACTGTCACAACCGTGCACGCTCGCGGTGCAGTGTTGCCTAACGGGCGCGCACGCTCGCGGTGCAGGTACGCTCACACACCTAACCCTAACACACACACAGACACACACACCGACACACACACCTACACACACACCGACACACACACCGACACACACACCGACACACACACCGACACACACACCTGCACACACACCTGCACACACACACCTACACACACACTGACACACCTACACAATCTTACAAGGCATGTCCTCTCTTCCTCCAGCATGTCGCTGTATCCATCCCTAGAGGATCTGAAGGTGGACAAAGTCATTAAGGTAAGAACACACACATCTTGGGTTGATAGTTTGTATATAAAGTTAGATGTGTATTATGTAATGTGGAATCAGTCTCACAGCAACAAGCAGCTGATATTCAACCTTTTCCCCCTCTCCTCCTCTCTCCTCGGCTCTTCCTCCTCAAGGCCCAGGCCCAATTTGTCCAGACCACCTCTACCTTCCCAGCCATCGCAGAGGGGACATACCCCGAGGGGACCTACCAGCCCCAGCCGGCAGCTGGCCTTGAGGCTCCAGGATCAAGTGAGTCCCAGGCTTTGAGGCCTCCTCTTAACAGACCAGGAGATGCAGAGCTACAACCCTACAACCATTTATCTCTATCTCCCTCTCTTTCTCTCTCTCTGCCTGTTTCTCACTGTGTGGGGTCTATTCTGGAAGCCTGGGGGGGCTATGTGGCAGAGAGCTATTGAGAGCAGAGAGAGACATGCAGAAAGCGAGAGAGTTAATCTCTCTCTCTCCGCCCCTCCTCGGCTCATGATGGAGTTGAGATGAAAGGGAAGTATTTGGAGAGTTTGCAGAGAACCGTTCTTCAGAGGGAAGAAGGGAAGGATAGATGAGGGAGGGAGGGAATGAAAGAACAGAATAATAAGAGTTTGAAGAGGCCACCGAGGCTAGCGAACACATTTCTGCTCTTATTCCCTCCTTCTCCTCTCCCTCTCTCTTTCTACGCCTGTCTGTCTCCCTCTCTCCCCCTCTCTCCCCCTCTCTCCCCCTCCATGGGGGTGGTTTTGTTCTCCCTAGTCAGCCATAGTCGCTATGGAGACAGCTGGCCTGGCACTAGTGTTGGGACAGGGAGGAGAGGAGGAGGGATGGGGGGGGGAGGAGAAAGAGAGAGGAGAGAGTGACAAAGAGGGAATGTTCCACATGGCATGGACCTTGAACTGAAGACAGCGAGAGAGAGGGAGTGGGAGGGATTGAGGGAGGGCAAGAGAGAGAGACTGAGGGGACTTTGAGGGGCGGGGTGGGGAAATAAAAAGAGAGGAAAGGAGAGTAGAGAGAGAGGAAGGGAGGGAGGGAGGTTGTTTTTCCTTGGGACTGAAGGGAACAGACAGGAAGTGGTGTGACATCATCACTAATCTGCAGCCCACATGGCTCCGGACCAAGTCTCCTCCTCCTCTCCCTCTCCTCCTCTCTTTCCTCTCCTCCTCTCTTTCCTCTCTCCTCCCCCCTCCTCTCTCCTCTCTCCTCCTCTCTCCTCCCCCCTCCTCTTCCCTCCCTCTATTCCTCTCTTTCCTCTCTCCTCCTTTCCTCTCTCCTCCTCTCCTCCTTCCTCCTCTCTCATCCACTTCCTTCTCTATCTCTTCTCTGTCACCTCTCTCTTTCCACTATCCCCTCACTCCGTATGTGTGTGTGAGAGCAGGGCTCTAGAGTGCGACCAAAATTTGTACGGGTGCGACAATTTTTTACTAGGTCGCACCGGTGCACCTAACCTCCTCGCATCCGCTGCCTCTCCAGGAACGAAGCGTTTGTTTCTTCTTTGACGGAACTCGCACTCATGGTTGGATCATATCGTGGTCTAAACCAATCAGAGACAGAGATGGGGCGGGTCTTTGCCTCTGATTGGCTGTGGTCCAGATATTCCTGTAGGCCTACACTGCTCTGTGTGAAATTACGACCTGAGCACCAGAGAATCAGTTATGGCAGACCTGGGCATTGTACGGCCCGCAGGGCCACAACCGGCCCACAGGCTGTTCCAATCCGGCCCGCGTGAGGTAAATCTAAAATTAAAAATAAATAAATGTGTTGAGCGGTTGTAAATATGTAGTCCTGAAACACTAGTGATCAGGCAATTTACATATGTGCGCTTGCGCAACCTCACCGACAGGAGAGTTAGGTGGTTAGCCCTCGAAAATGAAAAACGAAAGGTTGATACAGAATGTAGAGTTTTTAACAAGACATGGACTTCTAAGTATCTGTTTACTGAGGTCAAAGTCAAAGCTGTGTTCTTAGTTTTGGAGAACAGGTCGCTGTGTTGAAGGATTACAATTTGAATCGGCACTAAGGGACTCAAGAAAAAACGCGGACATAATAAGAACTTGACTGATTCAGTGGGCGCGGGCTGATGGTTTGCTAGTTAAATTGCACACTCGGATGTCACCTGTCAGCTGTCCTTCGCATATCCACCTCAGACATTCAGCCAGATTTCGATGCACTTGTTCAAGCCCACTGGATTCCTCTCACATAACAAAATGAACTGCAAAAAAGTATTGCTTTTTGTATAAAGTTGATCAATTGCATATCTTTAACAAACTGCAAAACAACTTTTCAGTGTTGGTGAAGATTAACTAGTTACAAATAAAATGAAACACTGATGTAATGATTATTTAAGTTTTTACTGTTACTTCGATAGTCTTTTCCTAGTTGACCAACATGTAAAATATTTATATAAATATTTACAGAATATCCTTATTCTTCTGATAACCAGTAGCAGCTAATCAAAATATATACTTTACTGCTTTTTACAATGGGGGAAAATGAATAGTGAGCAGAATTAAGTTCAAGTTATCGTTGATGCGGCCCTCCAACACATTTCTGGTTTCTCATGTGGCACCTTGTCAAAATTAATTGGCCACCCCTGAGTTACGGAGCTGGGCCATGGAGCTAACCCATGGGGCTAGGATGTTGATGCTAGGGAGAGTGTGGCAAGCTGGTTTAGCCAAGGCCAAAGGGCAAGAAAGCCAAATTACAGGTGTTGGCCATCTGAAGGGCATGCGACAGCAAGGGGGGACCCGCTATAAGACGTTGAGCCATGAAATGTTAGGTCTCAGTTCAGGGAAGCACTTTTAAACAGTAGCACTTTCTATTTTAAAATGTTTTATTTTGCTTGCAATGTTTTAGTTTGGCAGCTCAGTGAAGCACTTTTAGCAGCTCAGTGAAGAATATTTTAGATACAGTTTAATTGTGCGTCAAATAAAACCAATATTTACCTACACCTTATTCTTGTTTAAGGTCATTTACATAATATATATGAATGTATATGGAGCGTGATAAAAAGATGACCTTGAAATTGTGGCGACGCAAGGAAAAATGTGGGTGCACCTAAATTTTGTGCTGGTGCACCTAAATAAAAAAGTTAGGTGCACCAGTGCAACCAAGGGAAAAAGTTAGTCTGGAGCCCTGGAGAGAGAGGTTGTGTGTGTGTGTGTGTGTGTGTGTGAGAGAGGTTGTGTATGTGTGTGTGTGTGTGTGTGAGAGAGATAGGTTGTGTGTGTGTGTGTGTGTGTGTGAGAGAGGTTGTGTAGGTGTGTGTGTGTGTGTGTGAGAGAGAGAGGTTGTGTATGTGTGTGTGTGTGTGTGAGAGAGAGGTTGTGTGTGTGTGTGTGTGTGTGTGTGAGAGAGAGGTTGTGTGTGTGTGTGTGAGAGAGGTTGTGTGTGTGTGTGAGAGAGAGGTTGTGTGTGTGTGTGTGTGAGAGAGGTTGTGTGTGTGTGAGAGAGAGAGGTTGTGTGTGTGTGAGAGAGAGAGGTTGTGTGAGAGAGGTTGTGTGTGTGTGTGTGTGTGTGTGGCCTGTAGACGGGTCAGATGAATCACTGTCTGCTAGTCCCCTTGCCTGAGTCTGTCCTCTAGCCTCTAACCCCAGGCCTCTAACCTCTCCTCTCCCTCCAGGCCTCTAACCTCTCCTCTCCCTCCAGGCCTCTACCCTAACCTGGTGGAGTTGGGGGAGTACATGGGCCTCAGCCTCAACAGTGACGAGGTCCAGAGGAACATGGCCCTGGTGCCCGTGGGCGACAATGTAAGAGACTACCTGTGTGAGTGTGTGAGTGTGTGAGTGTGTTGGTTGGTCACTGCTTGTCCAGTCATCATGTTGAGGTGGCAGCTCTCCTCAGCCTTCACTCTGCTGGGAGGAAACACTTCCTCTTCACCTGAATGTTCATGTTGTCTCTCCTTCTACACCATTCCCTCTCTCTATCTCCCTCTCTCCCTCCTTCTCTCTCTCTCTCCCTCCCTCTCTCTCCCTCCCTCCTCCCCTGTACAGCAGGTGTCCCTGTCCCCGGGGCTGGGGGGCATGCTGGGGGGCATGGTGCGCCCGGTGACGGGGGCTGACGTGGGGGTGAGGCGTGCTGAGATCCGTCCTGGTCTGAGAGAGGTGGTGCTCTGTAAGGACCAGGAGGGCAGGGTGGGGCTCCGGCTCAGGGCCATCGACAACGTGAGGCTCTCACACGCGCGCACACATGTGCACACACACGTGCACACACACACTCACACGTGCACACACACGTGCACACACACACTCACACGTGCAGACTCCCCCATGCTATCACTTCCTAGCTTTCACAAAGTAAACTGTGTGTGTGCGTGTGTGTGTGCAGGGTGTGTTCATCCAGCTGGTCCAGGGGAACTCTCCTGCAGCTCTGGCAGGTCTGCGTTTTGGGGACCAGGTCCTCCAGATCAACGGTCAGAACTGTGCTGGCTGGAGCCTGGACAAGGCCCACAAGGCCCTGAAGGCCGCAGCCGAGCACCGCATCGAGCTCATCGTCAGGGACAGGTCAGCACCGCCGCCCACCTCACACTGCTGCTTCCAGAGGTCTGACCAGAGAATGTCTAATATGGGGAGAACTCCCACTCTCGGGAAACTTCCGGGTTCTGCAGTTCCACTCTAGTTCCATATATGAGGGCGCTAACGGTCGAGTTCAGAATGAATGGAGGTCTATGGAGCTATACCCCTCAAAATCCACTTTTCTCAGGATATAATTTTTTGTCTAGTAATTTGAATGTTGAATTGGAAAGGGGAGGCAAAACAAATACACACTGCTGGGTGTCAGATTTTTTTTAAGTCGCCTTTTGTTCTACAAAGCCTTTTAAAATGTCAATGACGTCATACACATTGTACGGCCAGAGATACCGCATTACGGCAAGCTCTGGTCACTTCCTTTTTTCTCTCGAGGCCTCAACAACACAGCTGACAGGTTAGGCTTTCCCTGTGCTCGAAAGATTTTTGGTTTGCTAATATTGTTGCTAATGCTCTGACATTCTGCGTCTAGCGTGTTATGGGCAACAACGACTCACCCTGTAAGAAATTGAAAGGATATAAGTACTCGTTCATTCAAATTTTGACCTATAATCCATGTTGAACATGCAAAAACTACAATCAAATCTGATATTTCTCAACGAAAATCAGGTGAAAGAGACTAATTTAGCGGTTTAGCTCCATAGACTCGCATTCATTCTGCACTCGACCACGATCACTCCCAGTGGAACTCTGGTGGAACTGCAACAAAATTCGGTACAATGGGGCTTAATAGGGAGTGGGCAGGCTCTCCTTAAACAGGCTCTGGGTCTGACTGATCTGTGCATGGTGACTTCAGATCTGTTTCCCCCTGCTGGTCATCAGGTCACACTGCAAGGCTTCACTTTTCTTGTCTTTTAAGAGACTGTGTGTGTGACTTGTTTATAACGTGTGTGTGTGTGTGCAGGCCGTTCCAGCGCACCGTCACCATGCACAAGGACAGCTCCGGACACGTGGGGTTTGTGTTCAAGTCTGGGAAGATCACCTCGCTGGTGAAGGACGGCTCGGCCGCGCGGAACGGCCTCCTGACCGACCACTACATCTGTGAGATCAACGGGCAGAACGTCATCGGGCTCAAGGTGACTCACAGCCTGCTGCACAGAACACTTCAACATTCTCTCATTCAATCTTGAGTCACTTTATGTCATTTAAAGTCAATCTTTAGGTCATTTTAAGTCATGTTAAGTCATTTTTGGCTTATCAAGTCTATCTCAAGTCTTACTGTCTGACTTGCTATGCAACTGATTTAGTCGTAGTTATTATTTCATTTAATTGTTGCCGTAGCTCTAGTTCTGTTAGCAAATTGAGTCACGAGTTTCAATTTCAGTTTCAAGTTTATTTGCCATTTCTAACAAGTACAGGTACATCAGAATTCTTTAGTTCTGCTCCATTTGACAATCCCTAACAGCCTACCTAAATAATAATCTAAGCTTTTCATAAACATTCTCGCCCATATAAGCTGCTATGACAATAGTGTGTGTGTGTGTGTAGGACGCCCAGATCAAAGACATCCTCACGACTTCTCCCACCACCATGACCATCACCATCATGCCCAAGTTCATCTATGAACACATGATCAAGAGGTGAGGTCACTTCCTGGTGGGCGGGGCTTAAGCGTCCTAAATGGGCACATACACACACAGTACAGTTACAACACCTTACTTCACGGAACATCAAATCAACCTTTGTGTGTGTGTGTGTGTGTGTGTGTGTGTAGGATGTCCAGTGGTCTCCTGCGTTCAGCCATGGACCACTCTGTTCCAGAGGTGTGATGAAGACCAGGACCACAACCCTTCATCAGGATGCCTCACTCCTTCTCTCCTCTCTTCTCCTCTCTTCCCTTCCTCTCCTCTCCCCTCGTCTCCTCTCCTTCTCTCCTCTCTTCTCCTCTCTTCCCTTCCTCTCCTCTCCCCTCCTCCTCTCCTCTCCCCTCGTCTCCTCTCCTTCTCTCCTCTCCTCTCTTCCCTTCCTCTCCTCTCCCCTTCTCCTCTCCTCTCCCCTCGTCTCCTCTCCTTCTCTCCTCTCCTCTCCTCCTTCTCTCTGTCTGACTGGATCTCTGTCTCAGCTCAGCTGTTTTCTCACCTGTCAGGGTGAACTCTCTCTAAAACCCTCTATCACACAATCATCGCCATATTCATCATCGCCTGCTTGTCGTTAACATGATCTAAGATGCCTTTTCTTCTGTGGTTCAGAAACATCAGCATGTTCTTATCCGCTGTACTGTAGTTCTTTTCTACTCTCTGTGTCTTTTTTGTTTGAGTTTTTATGACAACATGTTTATGCTCTTTTATACACGATAACCATGTAGTTCTACTTCCTGTTGTTCCCTACGTGACGTCGAGTCCGGCTGGGTTTCTAAGACACGAGTCACTCTCTTCCTCCCACTCCTGCAGAACGGCCCGACCTTTCACCTTTGTGTTCAGATGCTGTAGAGTCGATCTCCATGGCGATACAGAACCCTCAGATGCTGTAGAGTCTATCTCCATGGCGATACAGAACCCTCAGGTGCTGTAGAGTCTATATCCATGGCGATACAGAACCCTCAGGTGCTGTAGAGTCTATCTCCATGGCGATACAGAACCCTCAGATGCTGTAGAGTCTATCTCCATGGCGATAAAGAACCCTCAGATGCTGTAGAGTCTATCTCCATGGCGATACAGAACCCTCAGGGGTTCTGGCTTCGTCCTCCTTCCCTAAGCCCCGCCCCCTCGAAGGTGTCACATGATGCCCCTTAGTGCACTTCCTTATTAAAGTCTTTCCTGTCATTTCAACTTGTTGTTAGTGTGGACGTGGCCCCAGGTGACTGAGGAACAGTTAGGATGTAACACCTGACTTCACTCTTGGGTTGGAATTGTTTGATGCACAAAAATAATCTTAAAAATGGAAGTTGTTTACTGACTAACACACCACGGGTTCAGTCAGCCTGTTGCATTCTGGGTGATTTTGATGTGATTACAAGAGAACTTCCCTCTAATCATTGATTGATTCGTGAGAAGGAAAGGAAAAGTCTGGATATTAATCAGTGGATTTGTCTTCTTGAAATGACAATGTTGTCGTTCCTGTTCCAGCTGTTCATGTGGGTCCTACACATCTTTTTATGGTTTAGAAATGTAGTCTTTGATAAACGTCACAACCGTCATCCTGTAAATGCTAAAGGAATCTGAAAGTTTATATACGAATGTAACCAAGATAATTATTGTAAGACAAATAAAATGATCTTTGCGGTTCATGTGTGTGTAGTAACAGAGGACCATGTTAAACTCTTTATGGCCAAAGACACAGATGAATAATACAGGCATGCAAACTCCTCACCTTTAGGTGAAACTCACCTTTTTGAAGGAGAGGAGAGGGGAGGGGGGGGGGGGAGAAGAGGGGGGGAAGAGGGAGGGGAGGGGAGGGGAGGAGGGGAGGAGGGGGGGAGAGGGGAGAACAGAGAAGCCTAAAACTGAGTAGATGAAAGCACAATAGAGTACAGCAGAGTCCTCATCAAGTACATCAATGATGCAAACTTATGTTTAGAAACTTTTTAAATACATTTTCCTTTCAACCTTTCAAAATGTTATATTGTGGAAACTATAAAAATATATATTTTTTCAACCTTTAAAAAAAAAAATATAAACTTTCTTTTCACACACAGTGAAAAGAGAGGAGAGGACTGTCCAAAACTTTTCTTTTTTTTTCACATATTGGAAAAATATAATTCACATGTATACAAAGTGTGTTTACAAAATACATTTAAATTGAAGTACAAAAAAACTAGAGAAAAACACAATACTATTCCTATCATAGATACTAAGTTATTCAAGTAAACATCATTAATGAAGCAACCATGCTGAAACAAATATGTGCTATAGAAAAGTCACCTTTAACAGTTATTCCAGATAATATAACAACAATAAAAGATAAAACACTGATTAACACTCGATGATGGATATAATGTTGGCGATATTAAAGTAATCCTGGTGGAACTGGTCCAAAGACCCAGATCCAGGATCAGACCAGCTTCTCCCAGTGCTGTCAGTCACCATTGGCAGGGACTCCATGACTGACCTCAGATCAGCGTCTAGACAGCACTCTCCTCCTGCTCCATCCTCTGGGCTGCTCTCTCCTCTCCTGGCCCAGCTTCAGCACTGGAATGCTGGGAGACCAGCTGCATGCTCCCCCTCTCTACAGGCTTCCTGGGGGTCTGAAGAGACACAACACAAGAGGCTCAGTAAAAGGGGAAAACCCGGAGAAATGTGACATGAACAAACGACAGTACCTTAAAGTACAGATAGAGGGCAGTGTTGGACGTCAGCAGAGTCAGCAGCACCACCACCACTCTGATGATGAAAGCTGGCAGAGGATTGGCTGGAACAGAAACACAGCGGATGAAGAGAATGATCATCATCCGATCAGACTGTCAACCAAGGTAAAGACACATCCTGTAACTTCCATCTCCAGTATAAAGTGCTGCTACTTGTTTTTAGAGTGTGGAGATGAGCAGTGACCTAGGTGAGTGTGGAGATGAGCAGTGACCTAGGTGAGTGTGGAGATGAGCAGTGACCTAGGTGAGTGTGGAGATGAGCAGTGACCTAGGTGAGTGTGGAGATGAGCAGTGACCTAGGTGAGTGTGGAGATGAGCAGTGACCTAGGTGAGTGTGGAGATGAGCAGTGACCTAGGTGAGTGTGGAGATGAGCAGTGACCTAGGTGAGTGTGGAGATGAGCAGTGACCTAGGTGAGTGTGGAGATGAGCAGTGACCTAGGTGAGTGTGGAGATGAGCAGTGACCTAGGTGAGTGTGGAGATGAGCAGTGACCTAGGTGAGTGTGGAGATGAGCAGTGACCTAGGTGAGTGTGGAGATGAGCAGTGACCTAGGTGAGTGTGGAGATGAGCAGTGACCTAGGTGAGTGTGGAGATGAGCAGTGACCTAGGTGAGTGTGGAGATGAGCAGTGACCTAGGTGAGTGTGGAGATGAGCAGTGACCTAGGTGAGTGTGGAGATGAGCAGTGACCTAGGTGAGTGTGGAGATGAGCAGTGACCTAGGTGAGTGTGGAGATGAGCAGTGACCTAGGTGAGTGTGGAGATGAGCAGTGACCTAGGTGAGTGTGGAGATGAGCAGTGACCTAGGTG